>NW_026736819.1:0-58175 GCF_949786415.1 Peromyscus eremicus | reverse complement strand
CTAGTGTTTCTTTCCCATCCAAAATGGACTGTAGTTACATGCTGTTTCTGGTTCTATGAGAAAAAGTTGTTTTCTGGTAACAAGAGTCACTATTGCGCTCCCATTTTCATACACAGTGCAAATAGCACTGGCTTCTGTTTCCAGCAAGTGCAGTGTATCGGACTGAAGAGGAGCTACTGTTCTTGTCAGTTTCCTAAGCAGAGTTGAACTAGATATGGCCCGTGTGTGCAGGAAGCACAGTTCTTTTGTTCTGAGCAAGCTCACTGTTCGGACCCCATAGGAAACACAGTAGAGTAGAAAATGCTCTTCTCTCAAAAGCAGAGTGTGTTTCATGTAAGGCAAGCTAGCATTTGTTTCCCAGTCCTAAATGGAGTTGAATCACATGCAGTTTCTGGTCCTACGAGCAAGAGTTGTTTTCTGGTAGGAAAGTCACTATTGCGCTCCCATTGCAATACACAGTGCAAATAGCACTCGCGTCGGTTCCCAGCAAGTACAGTGTATTGGACTGAAGAGGAGCTACTGTTCTTGTCAGTTTTTTAAGCAGAGTTGAACTAGATACAGCCCGTGTGTGTAGGAAGCACAGTTCTTTTGTTCTGAGCAAGCTCTCTGTTCTGGCCCTATAGAAAGCACAGTAGAGTAGAAGAGTGCTCTTTTCTCAAAAGCAGAGTGTGTTTCTTGAAAGGCAAGCTAGTGTTTGTTTCCCAGTCAGAAATGGAATTGAATCCCGTGCTGTTTCTGGTCCTACGAGCAAGAGTTTTTTTCTGGTAATAAGAGTCACAATTGCGCTGCCATTGCCATACACAGTGCATAAAGCACTTGCGTCTGTTCCCAGCAAGTACAGTGTATTGGACTGAAGAGGAGCTACTGTCCTTGTCAGTTTCCTAAGCAGTGTTGAACTAGATATGGCACGTGTGTGTAGGAAGCACAGTTCTTTTTTTCTGAGCAAGCTCACTGTTCGGACCCCATAGGAAACACAGTAGAGTAGGAGAGTGCTCTTTTCTCAAAAGCAGAGTTTGTTTCTTGTAAGGCGAGCTAGCGTTTGTTTCCCAGTCCTAAATGGAGTTGAGTCACATGCAGTTTTTGGTCCCACGAGCAAGAGTAGTTTTCTGGTAAGAATAGTCACTATTGGGCTCCCATTGCCATACACAGTACAGATAGCCCTCGCGTCTGTTCCCAGCATGTACAGTGTATTGGACTGAAAAGGATCTATTGTTCTTGTCAGTTTCCTCAGCAGAATTGAACTAGATATGGCCATGTATGTGGGAAGCACAGTTCTTTTGTTCTGAGCAAGCTCACTGTGCGGACCTCATAGGAAACAGAGTAGAGTAGAAGAGTGCTCTTTTCACAAAAGCAGAGTGTGTTTCTTGGAAGGTGAGCTAGCGTTTGTTTCCCTGTCCTAAATGGAGTTGAGTCACATGCAGTTTGTGGTCCTATGAGCAAGAGTTGTTTTCTGGTAAGAAGAGTCACTATTGTGCTCCCATTGCCATAACCAGGGCAAATAGCACACGCGTCTATTCCCAGCAAATTCACTGTATTGGACTGAAGAGGAGCTACTGTTCCTGTCAGTTTCCTAAGCAGAGTTGAATTAGATATGGCCCATGTGTATAGGAAGCACAGTTCTTTTGTTCTGAGCAAGCTCACTCTTCGGACCAAATAGGAAACACAGTAGAGTAGAAGAGTGCTCTTTTCTCAAAAGCAGAGTGTGTATCTTGTAAGGCAAGCTAGAGTTTGTTTCCAAGTCCTAAATGGAGTTGAATCCCATGCAGTTTCTTGTCCAACGAGCAAGAGCTGTTTTCTGGTAAGAAGAGTCACTATTGCGCTCCCATTGTCGTACACAGGGCAAATAGCACTCGCGTCTGTTCCCAGCATGTACAGTCTATTGGACTGAAGAGGATCTACTGTTCTTGTCAGTTTCCTAAGCAGAGTTGAACTAGATATGGCCGTGTGTGTAGGAAGCACAGTTCTATTGTTTTGATCAAGCTCACTGTTCTGGCCCTATAGAAAGCACTGTAGAGTAGAAGAGTGCTCTTTTCACAAAAGCAGAGTTTGTTTCTTGTGAGCAGAGCTAGCGTTTGTTTCCCAGTCCTAAATGGAGTTGAGTCACATGCACTTTGTAGTCCTAAGAGCAAGAGTTTTTTCTGGTAAGAAGAGTCACTATTGCGCTCCCATTGCCATACACACTGCAAATAGCACTCGCGTCTGTTTCCAGCAAGTACAGTGTATTGGACTGAAGAGGAGCTACTGTTCTTGTCAGTTTCCTAAGCAGAGTTGAACTAGATATGGCCCGTGTTTGTAGGAAGCACAGTTCTTTTGTTCTGAGCAAGCTCACTGTTCGGACCCCATAGGAAACACAGTAGAGTAGAAGAGTGCTCTTTTCTCAAAAGCAGAGTGTGTTTCTTGTAAGGCGAGCTAGCGTTTGTTTCCCAGTCCTAAATGGAGTTGAGTCACATGCAGTTTTTGTTCCCATGAGCAAGAGTAGTTTTCTGGTAAGAAGAGTCACTATTGGGCTCCCATTGCCATACACAGTACAAATAGCACTCCCGTCTGTTCCCAGCATGTACAGTGTATTGGACTGAAAAGGATCTATTGTTCTTGTCAGTTTCCTCAGCAGAATTGAACTAGATATGGCCATGTATGTGGGAAGCACAGTTATTTTGTTCTGAGCAAGCTCTCTGTTTTGGCCCTATAGGAAACACAGTAGAGTGGAAGAGTGCTCTTTTCTCAAAAGCAGAGTGTGTTTCTTGTAAGGCGAGCTAGCGTTTGTTTCCCAGTTCTAAATGGAGTTGAATCACATGCAGTTTCTGGTCCTACGAGCAAGAGTTGTTTTCTGGTAAGGAAAGTCACTATTGCGCTCCCATTGCCATACACAGTTCAAATAGCACTTGCGTCTGTTCCCAGCAAGTACAGTGTATTGGACTGAAGAGGAGCTACTGTTCTTGTCAGTTTCCTAAGCAGAGTTGAACCAGATATGGCCCGTGTGTGTAGGAAGCACAGTTCTTTTGTTCTGAGCAAGCTCACTGTTCTGGCCCTATAGGAAACACAGTAGAGTAGAAGAGTGCTCTTTTCTCAAAAGCAGAGTGTGTTTCTTGTAAGGCGAGCTAGCGTTTGTTTCCCAGTCCTAAATGGAGTTGAATTACATGCAGTTTCTGGTCGTATGAGCAAGAGTTGTTTTCTGGTAAGAAGAGTCACTGTTGCGCTCCCATTGTCATACACAGGGCAAATAGCACTGGTGTCTGTTCCCAGCATATACAGTGTATTTTGACTGAAGAGGACATACTGTTCTTGTCAGTTTCCTAAGCACAATTCAACTAGATATGGCCCGTGTGTGTAGGAAGCACAGTTCTTTTGTTCTGAGCAAGCTTTCTGTTCTGGCCCTACAGGAAACACAGTAGAGTAGAAGAGTGCTCTTTTCTCAAAAGCAGAATGTGTTTCTTGTAAGGAAGCTAGTGTTTCTTTCCCATCCAAAATGGACTGTAGTTACATGCTGTTTCTGGTTCTATGAGAAAGAGTTGTTTTCTGGTAACAAGAGTCACTATTGCGCTCCCATTGTCATACACAGTGCAAATAGCACTGGCTTCTGTTCCCAGCAAGTGCAGTGTATCGGACTGAAGAGGAGCTACCGTTCCTGTCAGTTTCCTAAGCAGACTTGAACTAGATATGGCCCGTGTGTGCAGGAAGCACAGTTCTTTTGTTCTGAGCAAGCTCACTGTTCGGACCCCATAGGAAACACAGTAGAGTAGAAGAGTGCTCTTTTCTCAAAAGCAGAGTGTGTTTCACGTAAGGCAAGCTAGCATTTGTTTCCCAGTCCTAAATGGAGTTGAGTCACATGCACTTTGTAGTCCTAAGAGCAAGAGTTTTTTCTGGTAAGAAGAGTCACTATTGCGCTCCCATTGCCATACACACCTCAAATAGCACTCGCGTCTTTTTCCAGCAAGTACAGTGTATTGGACTGAAGAGGAGCTACTGTTCTTGTCAGTTTCCTAAGCAGAGTTGAACTAGATATGGCCCGTGTTTGTAGGAAGCACAGTTCTTTTGTTCTGAGCAAGCTCACTGTTCGGACCCCATAGGAAACACAGTAGAGTAGAAGAGTGCTCTTTTCTCAAAAGCAGAGTGTGTTTCTTGTAAGGCGAGCTAGCGTTTGTTTCCCAGTCCTAAATGGAGTTGAGTCACATGCAGTTTTTGGTCCCACGAGCAAGAGTAGTTTTCTGGTAAGAAGAGTCACTATTGGGCTCCCATTGCCATACACAGTACAAATAGCACTCGCGTCTGTTCCCAGCAAGTACAGTGTATTGGACTGAAGAGGAGATACTGTCCTTGTCAGTTTCCTAAGCAGTGTTGAACTAGATATGGCCATGTATGTGGGAAGCACAGTTCTTTTGTTCTGAGCAAGCTCACTGTGCGGACCTCATAGGAAACAGAGTAGAGTAGAAGAGTGCTCTTTTCACAAAAGCAGAGTGTGTTTCTTGGAAGGTGAGCTAGCGTTTGTTTCCCTGTCCTAAATGGAGTTGAGTCACATGCAGTTTGTGGTCCTATGAGCAAGAGTTGTTTTCTGGTAAGAAGAGTCACTATTGTGCTCCCATTGCCATAACCAGGGCAAATAGCACACGCGTCTATTCCCAGCAAATTCACTGTATTGGACTGAAGAGGAGCTACTGTTCCTGTCAGTTTCCTAAGCAGAGTTGAATTAGATATGGCCCATGTGTATAGGAAGCACAGTTCTTTTGTTCTGAGCAAGCTCACTCTTCGGACCAAATAGGAAACACAGTAGAGTAGAAGAGTGCTCTTTTCTCAAAAGCAGAGTGTGTATCTTGTAAGGCAAGCTAGAGTTTGTTTCCAAGTCCTAAATGGAGTTGAATCCCATGCAGTTTCTTGTCCAACGAGCAAGAGCTGTTTTCTGGTAAGAAGAGTCACTATTGCGCTCCCATTGTCGTACACAGGGCAAATAGCACTCGCGTCTGTTCCCAGCATGTACAGTCTATTGGACTGAAGAGGATCTACTGTTCTTGTCAGTTTCCTAAGCAGAGTTGAACTAGATATGGCCGTGTGTGTAGGAAGCACAGTTCTATTGTTCTGATCAAGCTCACTGTTCTGGCCCTATAGAAAGCACTGTAGAGTAGAAGAGTGCTCTTTTCACAAAAGCAGAGTTTGTTTCTTGTGAGCAGAGCTAGCGTTTGTTTCCCAGTCCTAAATGGAGTTGAGTCACATGCACTTTGTAGTCTTAAGAGCAAGAGTTTTTTCTGGTAAGAAGAGTCACTATTGCGCTCCCATTGCCATACACACTGCAAATAGCACTCGCGTCTGTTTCCAGCAAGTACAGTGTATTGGACTGAAGAGAAGCTACTGTTCTTGTCAGTTTCCTAAGCAGAGTTGAACTAGATATGGCCCGTGTTTGTAGGAAGCACAGTTCTTTTGTTCTGAGCAAGCTCACTGTTCGGACCCCATAGGAAACACAGTAGAGTAGAAGAGTGCTCTTTTCTCAAAAGCAGAGTGTGTTTCTTGTAAGGCGAGCTAGCGTTTGTTTCCCAGTCCTAAATGGAGTTGAGTCACATGCAGTTTTTGTTCCCACGAGCAAGAGTAGTTTTCTGGTAAGAAGAGTCACTATTGGGCTCCCATTGCCATACACAGTACAAATAGCACTCCCGTCTGTTCCCAGCATGTACAGTGTATTGGACTGAAAAGGATCTATTGTTCTTGTCAGTTTCCTCAGCAGAATTGAACTAGATATGGCCATGTATGTGGGAAGCACAGTTATTTTGTTCTGAGCAAGCTCTCTGTTTTGGCCCTATAGGAAACACAGTAGAGTGGAAGAGTGCTCTTTTCTCAAAAGCAGAGTGTGTTTCTTGTAAGGCGAGCTAGCGTTTGTTTCCCAGTTCTAAATGGAGTTGAATCACATGCAGTTTCTGGTCCTACGAGCAAGAGTTGTTTTCTGGTAAGGAAAGTCACTATTGCGCTCCCATTGCCATACACAGTTCAAATAGCACTTGCGTCTGTTCCCAGCAAGTACAGTGTATTGGACTGAAGAGGAGCTACTGTTCTTGTCAGTTTCCTAAGCAGAGTTGAACCAGATATGGCCCGTGTGTGTAGGAAGCACAGTTCTTTTGTTCTGAGCAAGCTCACTGTTCTGGCCCTATAGGAAACACAGTAGAGTAGAAGAGTGCTCTTTTCTCAAAAGCAGAGTGTGTTTCTTGTAAGGCGAGCTAGCGTTTGTTTCCCAGTCCTAAATGGAGTTGAATTACATGCAGTTTCTGGTCGTATGAGCAAGAGTTGTTTTCTGGTAAGAAGAGTCACTGTTGCGCTCCCATTGTCATACACAGGGCAAATAGCACTGGTGTCTGTTCCCAGCATATACAGTGTATTTTGACTGAAGAGGACATACTGTTCTTGTCAGTTTCCTAAGCACAATTCAACTAGATATGGCCCGTGTGTGTAGGAAGCACAGTTCTTTTGTTCTGAGCAAGCTTTCTGTTCTGGCCCTACAGGAAACACAGTAGAGTAGAAGAGTGCTCTTTTCTCAAAAGCAGAATGTGTTTCTTGTAAGGAAGCTAGTGTTTCTTTCCCATCCAAAATGGACTGTAGTTACATGCTGTTTCTGGTTCTATGAGAAAGAGTTGTTTTCTGGTAACAAGAGTCACTATTGCGCTCCCATTGTCATACACAGTGCAAATAGCACTGGCTTCTGTTCCCAGCAAGTGCAGTGTATCGGACTGAAGAGGAGCTACTGTTCTTGTCAGTTTCCTAAGCAGAGTTGAACTAGATATGGCCCGTGTGTGCAGGAAGCAAAGTTCTTTTGTTCTGAGCAAGCTCACTGTTCGGACCCCATAGGAAACACAGTAGAGTAGAAGAGTGCTCTTTTCTCAAAAGCAGAGTGTGTTTCATGTAAGGCAAGCTAGCATTTGTTTCCCAGTCCTAAATGGAGTTGAATCACATGCAGTTTCTGGTCCTACGAGCAAGAGTTGTTTTCTGGTAGGAAAGTCACTATTGCGCTCCCATTGCAATACACAGTGCAAATAGCACTCGCGTCGGTTCCCAGCAAGTACAGTGTATTGGACTGAAGAGGAGCTACTGTTCTTGTCAGTTTTTTAAGCAGAGTTGAACTAGATACAGCCCGTGTGTGTAGGAAGCACAGTTCTTTTGTTCTGAGCAAGCTCTCTGTTCTGGCCCTATAGAAAGCACAGTAGAGTAGAAGAGTGCTCTTTTCTCAAAAGCAGAGTGTGTTTCTTGAAAGGCAAGCTAGTGTTTGTTTCCCAGTCAGAAATGGAATTGAATCCCGTGCTGTTTCTGGTCCTACGAGCAAGAGTTTTTTTCTGGTAATAAGAGTCACTATTGCGCTGCCATTGCCATACACAGTGCATAAAGCACTTGCGTCTGTTCCCAGCAAGTACAGTGTATTGGACTGAAGAGGAGATACTGTCCTTGTCAGTTTCCTAAGCAGTGTTGAACTAGATATGGCACGTGTGTGTAGGAAGCACAGTTCTTTTTTTCTGAGCAAGCTCACTGTTCGGACCCCATAGGAAACACAGTAGAGTAGAAGAGTGCTCTTTTCTCAAAAGCAGAGTGTGTTTCTTGTAAGGCGAGCTAGCGTTTGTTTCCCAGTCCTAAATGGAGTTGAGTCACATGCAGTTTTTGGTCCCACGAGCAAGAGTAGTTTTCTGGTAAGAAGAGTCACTATTGGGCTCCCATTGCCATACACAGTACAAATAGCACTCGCGTCTGTTCCCAGCATGTACAGTGTATTGGACTGAAAAGGATCTATTGTTCTTGTCAGTTTCCTCAGCAGAATTGAACTAGATATGGCCATGTATGTGGGAAGCACAGTTCTTTTGTTCTGAGCAAGCTCACTGTGCGGACCTCATAGGAAACAGAGTAGAGTAGAAGAGTGCTCTTTTCACAAAAGCAGAGTGTGTTTCTTGGAAGGTGAGCTAGCGTTTGTTTCCCTGTCCTAAATGGAGTTGAGTCACATGCAGTTTGTGGTCCTATGAGCAAGAGTTGTTTTCTGGTAAGAAGAGTCACTATTGTGCTCCCATTGCCATAACCAGGGCAAATAGCACACGCGTCTATTCCCAGCAAATTCACTGTATTGGACTGAAGAGGAGCTACTGTTCCTGTCAGTTTCCTAAGCAGAATTGAATTAGATATGGCCCATGTGTATAGGAAGCACAGTTCTTTTGTTCTGAGCAAGCTCACTCTTCGGACCAAATAGGAAACACAGTAGAGTAGAAGAGTGCTCTTTTCTCAAAAGCAGAGTGTGTATCTTGTAAGGCAAGCTAGAGTTTGTTTCCAAGTCCTAAATGGAGTTGAATCCCATGCAGTTTCTTGTCCAACGAGCAAGAGCTGTTTTCTGGTAAGAAGAGTCACTATTGCGCTCCCATTGTCGTACACAGGGCAAATAGCACTCTCGTCTGTTCCCAGCATGTACAGTCTATTGGACTGAAGAGGATCTACTGTTCTTGTCAGTTTCCTAAGCAGAGTTGAACTAGATATGGCCGTGTGTGTAGGAAGCACAGTTCTATTGTTTTGATCAAGCTCACTGTTCTGGCCCTATAGAAAGCACTGTAGAGTAGAAGAGTGCTCTTTTCACAAAAGCAGAGTTTGTTTCTTGTGAGCAGAGCTAGCGTTTGTTTCCCAGTCCTAAATGGAGTTGAGTCACATGCACTTTGTAGTCCTAAGAGCAAGAGTTTTTTCTGGTAAGAAGAGTCACTATTGCGCTCCCATTGCCATACACACTGCAAATAGCACTCGCGTCTGTTTCCAGCAAGTACAGTGTATTGGACTGAAGAGGAGCTACTGTTCTTGTCAGTTTCCTAAGCAGAGTTGAACTAGATATGGCCCGTGTTTGTAGGAAGCACAGTTCTTTTGTTCTGAGCAAGCTCACTGTTCGGACCCCATAGGAAACACAGTAGAGTAGAAGAGTGCTCTTTTCTCAAAAGCAGAGTGTGTTTCTTGTAAGGCGAGCTAGCGTTTGTTTCCCAGTCCTAAATGGAGTTGAGTCACATGCAGTTTTTGGTCCCACGAGCAAGAGTAGTTTTCTGGTAAGAAGAGTCACTATTGGGCTCCCATTGCCATACACAGTACAAATAGCACTCCCGTCTGTTCCCAGCATGTACAGTGTATTGGACTGAAAAGGATCTATTGTTCTTGTCAGTTTCCTCAGCAGAATTGAACTAGATATGGCCATGTATGTGGGAAGCACAGTTATTTTGTTCTGAGCAAGCTCTCTGTTTTGGCCCTATAGGAAACACAGTAGAGTGGAAGAGTGCTCTTTTCTCAAAAGCAGAGTGTGTTTCTTGTAAGGCGAGCTAGCGTTTGTTTCCCAGTTCTAAATGGAGTTGAATCACATGCAGTTTCTGGTCCTACGAGCAAGAGTTGTTTTCTGGTAAGGAAAGTCACTATTGCGCTCCCATTGCCATACACAGTTCAAATAGCACTTGCGTCTGTTCCCAGCAAGTACAGTGTATTGGACTGAAGAGGAGCTACTGTTCTTGTCAGTTTCCTAAGCAGAGTTGAACCAGATATGGCCCGTGTGTGTAGGAAGCACAGTTCTTTTGTTCTGAGCAAGCTCACTGTTCTGGCCCTATAGGAAACACAGTAGAGTAGAAGAGTGCTCTTTTCTCAAAAGCAGAGTGTGTTTCTTGTAAGGCGAGCTAGCGTTTGTTTCCCAGTCCTAAATGGAGTTGAATTACATGCAGTTTCTGGTCGTATGAGCAAGAGTTGTTTTCTGGTAAGAAGAGTCACTGTTGCGCTCCCATTGTCATACACAGGGCAAATAGCACTGGTGTCTGTTCCCAGCATATACAGTGTATTTTGACTGAAGAGGACATACTGTTCTTGTCAGTTTCCTAAGCACAATTCAACTAGATATGGCCCGTGTGTGTAGGAAGCACAGTTCTTTTGTTCTGAGCAAGCTTTCTGTTCTGGCCCTACAGGAAACACAGTAGAGTAGAAGAGTGCTCTTTTCTCAAAAGCAGAATGTGTTTCTTGTAAGGAAGCTAGTGTTTCTTTCCCATCCAAAATGGACTGTAGTTACATGCTGTTTCTGGTTCTATGAGAAAAAGTTGTTTTCTGGTAACAAGAGTCACTATTGCGCTCCCATTTTCATACACAGTGCAAATAGCACTGGCTTCTGTTTCCAGCAAGTGCAGTGTATCGGACTGAAGAGGAGCTACTGTTCTTGTCAGTTTCCTAAGCAGAGTTGAACTAGATATGGCCCGTGTGTGCAGGAAGCACAGTTCTTTTGTTCTGAGCAAGCTCACTGTTCGGACCCCATAGGAAACACAGTAGAGTAGAAAATGCTCTTCTCTCAAAAGCAGAGTGTGTTTCATGTAAGGCAAGCTAGCATTTGTTTCCCAGTCCTAAATGGAGTTGAATCACATGCAGTTTCTGGTCCTACGAGCAAGAGTTGTTTTCTGGTAGGAAAGTCACTATTGCGCTCCCATTGCAATACACAGTGCAAATAGCACTCGCGTCGGTTCCCAGCAAGTACAGTGTATTGGACTGAAGAGGAGCTACTGTTCTTGTCAGTTTTTTAAGCAGAGTTGAACTAGATACAGCCCGTGTGTGTAGGAAGCACAGTTCTTTTGTTCTGAGCAAGCTCTCTGTTCTGGCCCTATAGAAAGCACAGTAGAGTAGAAGAGTGCTCTTTTCTCAAAAGCAGAGTGTGTTTCTTGAAAGGCAAGCTAGTGTTTGTTTCCCAGTCAGAAATGGAATTGAATCCCGTGCTGTTTCTGGTCCTACGAGCAAGAGTTTTTTTCTGGTAATAAGAGTCACAATTGCGCTGCCATTGCCATACACAGTGCATAAAGCACTTGCGTCTGTTCCCAGCAAGTACAGTGTATTGGACTGAAGAGGAGCTACTGTCCTTGTCAGTTTCCTAAGCAGTGTTGAACTAGATATGGCACGTGTGTGTAGGAAGCACAGTTCTTTTTTTCTGAGCAAGCTCACTGTTCGGACCCCATAGGAAACACAGTAGAGTAGGAGAGTGCTCTTTTCTCAAAAGCAGAGTTTGTTTCTTGTAAGGCGAGCTAGCGTTTGTTTCCCAGTCCTAAATGGAGTTGAGTCACATGCAGTTTTTGGTCCCACGAGCAAGAGTAGTTTTCTGGTAAGAATAGTCACTATTGGGCTCCCATTGCCATACACAGTACAGATAGCCCTCGCGTCTGTTCCCAGCATGTACAGTGTATTGGACTGAAAAGGATCTATTGTTCTTGTCAGTTTCCTCAGCAGAATTGAACTAGATATGGCCATGTATGTGGGAAGCACAGTTCTTTTGTTCTGAGCAAGCTCACTGTGCGGACCTCATAGGAAACAGAGTAGAGTAGAAGAGTGCTCTTTTCACAAAAGCAGAGTGTGTTTCTTGGAAGGTGAGCTAGCGTTTGTTTCCCTGTCCTAAATGGAGTTGAGTCACATGCAGTTTGTGGTCCTATGAGCAAGAGTTGTTTTCTGGTAAGAAGAGTCACTATTGTGCTCCCATTGCCATAACCAGGGCAAATAGCACACGCGTCTATTCCCAGCAAATTCACTGTATTGGACTGAAGAGGAGCTACTGTTCCTGTCAGTTTCCTAAGCAGAGTTGAATTAGATATGGCCCATGTGTATAGGAAGCACAGTTCTTTTGTTCTGAGCAAGCTCACTCTTCGGACCAAATAGGAAACACAGTAGAGTAGAAGAGTGCTCTTTTCTCAAAAGCAGAGTGTGTATCTTGTAAGGCAAGCTAGAGTTTGTTTCCAAGTCCTAAATGGAGTTGAATCCCATGCAGTTTCTTGTCCAACGAGCAAGAGCTGTTTTCTGGTAAGAAGAGTCACTATTGCGCTCCCATTGTCGTACACAGGGCAAATAGCACTCGCGTCTGTTCCCAGCATGTACAGTCTATTGGACTGAAGAGGATCTACTGTTCTTGTCAGTTTCCTAAGCAGAGTTGAACTAGATATGGCCGTGTGTGTAGGAAGCACAGTTCTATTGTTCTGATCAAGCTCACTGTTCTGGCCCTATAGAAAGCACTGTAGAGTAGAAGAGTGCTCTTTTCACAAAAGCAGAGTTTGTTTCTTGTGAGCAGAGCTAGCGTTTGTTTCCCAGTCCTAAATGGAGTTGAGTCACATGCACTTTGTAGTCGTAAGAGCAAGAGTTTTTTCTGGTAAGAAGAGTCACTATTGCGCTCCCATTGCCATACACACTGCAAATAGCACTCGCGTCTGTTTCCAGCAAGTACAGTGTATTGGACTGAAGAGAAGCTACTGTTCTTGTCAGTTTCCTAAGCAGAGTTGAACTAGATATGGCCCGTGTTTGTAGGAAGCACAGTTCTTTTGTTCTGAGCAAGCTCACTGTTCGGACCCCATAGGAAACACAGTAGAGTAGAAGAGTGCTCTTTTCTCAAAAGCAGAGTGTGTTTCTTGTAAGGCGAGCTAGCGTTTGTTTCCCAGTCCTAAATGGAGTTGAGTCACATGCAGTTTTTGGTCCCACGAGCAAGAGTAGTTTTCTGGTAAGAAGAGTCACTATTGGGCTCCCATTGCCATACACAGTACAAATAGCACTCGCGTCTGTTCCCAGCATGTACAGTGTATTGGACTGAAAAGGATCTATTGTTCTTGTCAGTTTCCTCAGCAGAATTGAACTAGATATGGCCATGTATGTGGGAAGCACAGTTATTTTGTTCTGAGCAAGCTCTCTGTTTTGGCCCTATAGGAAACACAGTAGAGTGGAAGAGTGCTCTTTTCTCAAAAGCAGAGTGTGTTTCTTGTAAGGCGAGCTAGCGTTTGTTTCCCAGTTCTAAATGGAGTTGAATCACATGCAGTTTCTGGTCCTACGAGCAAGAGTTGTTTTCTGGTAAGGAAAGTCACTATTGCGCTCCCATTGCCATACACAGTTCAAATAGCACTTGCGTCTGTTCCCAGCAAGTACAGTGTATTGGACTGAAGAGGAGCTACTGTTCTTGTCAGTTTCCTAAGCAGAGTTGAACCAGATATGGCCCGTGTGTGTAGGAAGCACAGTTCTTTTGTTCTGAGCAAGCTCACTGTTCTGGCCCTATAGGAAACACAGTAGAGTAGAAGAGTGCTCTTTTCTCAAAAGCAGAGTGTGTTTCTTGTAAGGCGAGCTAGCGTTTGTTTCCCAGTCCTAAATGGAGTTGAATTACATGCAGTTTCTGGTCGTATGAGCAAGAGTTGTTTTCTGGTAAGAAGAGTCACTGTTGCGCTCCCATTGTCATACACAGGGCAAATAGCACTGGTGTCTGTTCCCAGCATATACAGTGTATTTTGACTGAAGAGGACATACTGTTCTTGTCAGTTTCCTAAGCACAATTCAACTAGATATGGCCCGTGTGTGTAGGAAGCACAGTTCTTTTGTTCTGAGCAAGCTTTCTGTTCTGGCCCTACAGGAAACACAGTAGAGTAGAAGAGTGCTCTTTTCTCAAAAGCAGAATGTGTTTCTTGTAAGGAAGCTAGTGTTTCTTTCCCATCCAAAATGGACTGTAGTTACATGCTGTTTCTGGTTCTATGAGAAAGAGTTGTTTTCTGGTAACAAGAGTCACTATTGCGCTCCCATTGTCATACACAGTGCAAATAGCACTGGCTTCTGTTCCCAGCAAGTGCAGTGTATCGGACTGAAGAGGAGCTACTGTTCTTGTCAGTTTCCTAAGCAGAGTTGAACTAGATATGGCCCGTGTGTGCAGGAAGCAAAGTTCTTTTGTTCTGAGCAAGCTCACTGTTCGGACCCCATAGGAAACACAGTAGAGTAGAAGAGTGCTCTTCTCTCAAAAGCAGAGTGTGTTTCATGTAAGGCAAGCTAGCATTTGTTTCCCAGTCCTAAATGGAGTTGAATCACATGCAGTTTCTGGTCCTACGAGCAAGAGTTGTTTTCTGGTAGGAAAGTCACTATTGCGCTCCCATTGCAATACACAGTGCAAATAGCACTCGCGTCGGTTCCCAGCAAGTACAGTGTATTGGACTGAAGAGGAGCTACTGTTCTTGTCAGTTTTTTAAGCAGAGTTGAACTAGATACAGCCCGTGTGTGTAGGAAGCACAGTTCTTTTGTTCTGAGCAAGCTCTCTGTTCTGGCCCTATAGAAAGCACAGTAGAGTAGAAGAGTGCTCTTTTCTCAAAAGCAGAGTGTGTTTCTTGAAAGGCAAGCTAGTGTTTGTTTCCCAGTCAGAAATGGAATTGAATCCCGTGCTGTTTCTGGTCCTACGAGCAAGAGTTTTTTTCTGGTAATAAGAGTCACTATTGCGCTGCCATTGCCATACACAGTGCATAAAGCACTTGCGTCTGTTCCCAGCAAGTACAGTGTATTGGACTGAAGAGGAGATACTGTCCTTGTCAGTTTCCTAAGCAGTGTTGAACTAGATATGGCACGTGTGTGTAGGAAGCACAGTTCTTTTTTTCTGAGCAAGCTCACTGTTCGGACCCCATAGGAAACACAGTAGAGTAGAAGAGTGCTCTTTTCTCAAAAGCAGAGTGTGTTTCTTGTAAGGCGAGCTAGCGTTTGTTTCCCAGTCCTAAATGGAGTTGAGTCACATGCAGTTTTTGGTCCCACGAGCAAGAGTAGTTTTCTGGTAAGAAGAGTCACTATTGGGCTCCCATTGCCATACACAGTACAAATAGCACTCGCGTCTGTTCCCAGCATGTACAGTGTATTGGACTGAAAAGGATCTATTGTTCTTGTCAGTTTCCTCAGCAGAATTGAACTAGATATGGCCATGTATGTGGGAAGCACAGTTCTTTTGTTCTGAGCAAGCTCACTGTGCGGACCTCATAGGAAACAGAGTAGAGTAGAAGAGTGCTCTTTTCACAAAAGCAGAGTGTGTTTCTTGGAAGGTGAGCTAGCGTTTGTTTCCCTGTCCTAAATGGAGTTGAGTCACATGCAGTTTGTGGTCCTATGAGCAAGAGTTGTTTTCTGGTAAGAAGAGTCACTATTGTGCTCCCATTGCCATAACCAGGGCAAATAGCACACGCGTCTATTCCCGGCAAATTCACTGTATTGGACTGAAGAGGAGCTACTGTTCCTGTCAGTTTCCTAAGCAGAGTTGAATTAGATATGGCCCATGTGTATAGGAAGCACAGTTCTTTTGTTCTGAGCAAGCTCACTCTTCGGACCAAATAGGAAACACAGTAGAGTAGAAGAGTGCTCTTTTCTCAAAAGCAGAGTGTGTATCTTGTAAGGCAAGCTAGAGTTTGTTTCCAAGTCCTAAATGGAGTTGAATCCCATGCAGTTTCTTGTCCAACGAGCAAGAGCTGTTTTCTGGTAAGAAGAGTCACTATTGCGCTCCCATTGTCGTACACAGGGCAAATAGCACTCTCGTCTGTTCCCAGCATGTACAGTCTATTGGACTGAAGAGGATCTACTGTTCTTGTCAGTTTCCTAAGCAGAGTTGAACTAGATATGGCCGTGTGTGTAGGAAGCACAGTTCTATTGTTCTGATCAAGCTCACTGTTCTGGCCCTATAGAAAGCACTGTAGAGTAGAAGAGTGCTCTTTTCACAAAAGCAGAGTTTGTTTCTTGTGAGCAGAGCTAGCGTTTGTTTCCCAGTCCTAAATGGAGTTGAGTCACATGCACTTTGTAGTCCTAAGAGCAAGAGTTTTTTCTGGTAAGAAGAGTCACTATTGCGCTCCCATTGCCATACACACTGCAAATAGCACTCGCGTCTGTTTCCAGCAAGTACAGTGTATTGGACTGAAGAGGAGCTACTGTTCTTGTCAGTTTCCTAAGCAGAGTTGAACTAGATATGGCCCGTGTTTGTAGGAAGCACAGTTCTTTTGTTCTGAGCAAGCTCACTGTTCGGACCCCATAGGAAACACAGTAGAGTAGAAGAGTGCTCTTTTCTCAAAAGCAGAGTGTGTTTCTTGTAAGGCGAGCTAGCGTTTGTTTCCCAGTCCTAAATGGAGTTGAGTCACATGCAGTTTTTGGTCCCACGAGCAAGAGTAGTTTTCTGGTAAGAAGAGTCACTATTGGGCTCCCATTGCCATACACAGTACAAATAGCACTCCCGTCTGTTCCCAGCATGTACAGTGTATTGGACTGAAAAGGATCTATTGTTCTTGTCAGTTTCCTCAGCAGAATTGAACTAGATATGGCCATGTATGTGGGAAGCACAGTTATTTTGTTCTGAGCAAGCTCTCTGTTTTGGCCCTTTAGGAAACACAGTAGAGTGGAAGAGTGCTCTTTTCTCAAAAGCAGAGTGTGTTTCTTGTAAGGCGAGCTAGCGTTTGTTTCCCAGTTCTAAATGGAGTTGAATCACATGCAGTTTCTGGTCCTACGAGCAAGAGTTGTTTTCTGGTAAGGAAAGTCACTATTGCGCTCCCATTGCCATACACAGTTCAAATAGCACTTGCGTCTGTTCCCAGCAAGTACAGTGTATTGGACTGAAGAGGAGCTACTGTTCTTGTCAGTTTCCTAAGCAGAGTTGAACCAGATATGGCCCGTGTGTGTAGGAAGCACAGTTCTTTTGTTCTGAGCAAGCTCACTGTTCTGGCCCTATAGGAAACACAGTAGAGTAGAAGAGTGCTCTTTTCTCAAAAGCAGAGTGTGTTTCTTGTAAGGCGAGCTAGCGTTTTTTTCCCAGTCCTAAATGGAGTTGAATTACATGCAGTTTCTGGTCGTATGAGCAAGAGTTGTTTTCTGGTAAGAAGAGTCACTGTTGCGCTCCCATTGTCATACACAGGGCAAATAGCACTGGTGTCTGTTCCCAGCATATACAGTGTATTTTGACTGAAGAGGACATACTGTTCTTGTCAGTTTCCTAAGCACAATTCAACTAGATATGGCCCGTGTGTGTAGGAAGCACAGTTCTTTTGTTCTGAGCAAGCTTTCTGTTCTGGCCCTACAGGAAACACAGTAGAGTAGAAGAGTGCTCTTTTCTCAAAAGCAGAATGTGTTTCTTGTAAGGAAGCTAGTGTTTCTTTCCCATCCAAAATGGACTGTAGTTACATGCTGTTTCTGGTTCTATGAGAAAGAGTTGTTTTCTGGTAACAAGAGTCACTATTGCGCTCCCATTGTCATACACAGGGCAAATAGAACTGGCCTTGGTTCCCAGCAAGTACAGTGTATTTGACTTAAGAGGATCTACTGTTCTTGTCAGGTTCCTAAGCAGAATTGAACTAGATATGACCATGTGTGTAGAAAGCACAGTTCTTTTGTTCTGAGTAAGCTCACTGTTTGGACCCCATAGGAAACACAGTAGAGTAGAAGAGTGCTTTTTTCTCAAAAGCAGAGTGTGTTTATTGAAAGGCAAGCTAGTGTTTGTTTCCAGGTCAGAAATGGAATTGAATCCCATGCAATTTCTGGCCTAAGAGCAAGAGTTTTTTTCTTGTAAGAAGAGTCACTATTGTGCTCTCATTTTCATACTCAGTGCAAATTGCACTCGCGTCTGTTCCCTGCATGTACAGAGTATTGGACTGAAGAGGAGCTACTGTTCTTGTCAGATTCCTAAGCAGAGTTGAACTAGATATGGCCCCTGTGTGTAGGAAGCACAGTTCTTTTGTTCTGAGCAAGTTCACTGTTCTGGCCATATAGGAAACACAGTAGAGTAGAAGAGTGCTCTTTTCTCAAAAGCAGAGTGTGTTTCTTGTAAGGCGAGCTAGCGTTTCTTTCCCAGTCCTAAATGGAGTTGAATCACATGCAGTTTCTGGTCCTACGAGCAAGAGTTGTTTTCTGGTAAGAAGAGTCACTATTGCGCTCCCATTGTTATACACATGGCAAATAACACTGGTGTCTGTTACCAGCATGTGCAGTGTATTTGAGTGAAGAGGGTATACTGTTCTTGTCAGTTTCCTAAGCTGAACTGAACTAGATATGGCCGTGTGTGTAGGAAGCACACTTCTTTTGTTCTGTGCAAGCTTACTGTTCTGGCCCTATAGGAAACACAGTAGAGTAGAAGAGTGCTCTTTTCTCAAAAGCAGAGTGTGTTTCTTGTAAGGCGAGCTAGCATTTATTTCCCAGTCCTAAATGGAGTTGAGTCACATGCAGTTTTTGGTCCCACGAGCAAGAGTAGTTTTCTGGTAAGAAGAGTCACTATTGGGCTCCCATTGCCATACACAGTACAAATAGCACTCGCGTCTGTTCCCAGCATGTACAGTGTATTGGACTGAAAAGGATCTATTGTTCTTGTCAGTTTCCTCAGCAGAATTGAACTAGATATGGCCATGTATGTGGGAAGCACAGTTATTTTGTTCTGAGCAAGCTCTCTGTTTTGGCCCTATAGGAAACACAGTAGAGTGGAAGAGTGCTCTTTTCTCAAAAGCAGAGTGTGTTTCTTGTAAGGCGAGCTAGCGTTTGTTTCCCAGTTCTAAATGGAGTTGAATCACATGCAGTTTCTGGTCCTACGAGCAAGAGTTGTTTTCTGGTAAGAAGAGTCACTGTTGTGCTCCCATTGTCATACACAGGGCAAATAGCACTGGCATCGGTTCCCAGCATGTACAAAGTATTGAACTGAAGAGGATCTACTCTTCTTGTCAGGTTCCTAAGCAGAATTGAATTAGATATGGCCTGTGTGTAGGAAGCACAGTTCTTTTGTTCTGAGCAAGCTCACTGTGCGGACCCCATAGGAAACAGTGTAGAGTAGAAGAGTGCTCTTTTCACAAAAGCAGAGTGTGTTTCTTGGAAGGTGAGCTAGCGTTTGTTTCCCTGTCCTAAATGGAGTTGAGTCACATGCAGTTTGTGGTCCTATGAGCAAGAGTTGTTTTCTGGTAAGAAGAGTCACTATTGTGCTCCCATTGCCATAACCAGGGCAAATAGCACACGCGTCTATTCCCAGCAAATTCACTGTATTGGACTGAAGAGGAGCTACTGTTCCTGTCAGTTTCCTAAGCAGAGTTGAATTAGATATGGCTCATGTGTATAGGAAGCACAGTTCTTTTGTTCTGAGCAAGCTCACTGTTCGGACACCATAGGAAACATAATAGTGTAGAAGAGTGCTCTTTTCTCAAAAGCAGAGTGTGTTTCTTGTAAGGCGAGCTAGCGTTTGTTTCCCAGTCCTAAATGGAGTTGAATCACATGCAGTTTTTTGTCCTACCAGCAAGAGTTGTTTTCTAGTAAGGAAAATCACTATTGCGCTCCCTTTGCCATACACAGTGCAAATAGCACTCGCGTCTGTTCCCAGCAAGTACAGTGTATTGGACTGAAGAGGAGCTACTGTTCTTGTCATTTTCCTAAGAGGAGTTGAACTAGATATGTCCCGTGTGTGTAGGAAACACAGTTCTTTTGTTCTGAGAAACCACACTGTGCAGACACCATAGGAAACACAGTAGAGTAGATGAGTGCTCTTTTCTCAAAATTAGAGAGTGTTTCTTGAAAGGCGAGCTAGTATTTGCTTCCCAGTCAGAAATGGAGTTGAATCCCATGCAGTTTCTGGTTCTCCGAGCAAGAGTTGTTTTCTGGTAAGAAGAGTGACTATTGCGCTCCCATTGTCATACACAGGGCAAATAGCACTGGCGTCTGTTCCCAGCATGTACCGTCTATTGGACTGAAGAGGATCTACTGTTCTTGTCAGTTTCCTAAGCAGAATTGAACTAGATATGGCCGTGTGTGTAGGAAGCACAGTTCTCTTTTTCTGATCAAGCTCACTGTTCTGGCCCTATAGGAAGCACAGTAGAGTAGAAGAGTGCTCTTTTCTCAAAAGCAGAGTGTGTTTCTTGTAAGGCGAGCTAGCGTTTGTTTCCCAGTCCTAAATGGAGTTGAATCACATGCAGTTTCTGGTGCTAGGAGCAAGAGTTGTTTTCTGGTAAGGAAAGTCACTATTGCGCACCCATTACCATACATAGTGAAAATAGCACTCGCGTCTGTTCCCAGCAAATACAGTGTATTGGACTGAAGAGGAGCTACTGTTCTTGTCATTTTCCTAAGAGGAGTTGAAATAGATATGTCCCGTGTGTGTAGGAAACAGTTCTTTTGTTCTGAGAAAGCACACTGTGCAGACACCATAGGAAACACAGTAGAGTAGATGAGTGCTCTTTTCTCAAAATTAGATTGTGTTTCTTGAAAGGCGAGCTAGTATTTGCTTCCCAATCAGAAATGGAGTTGAATCCCATGCAGTTGCTGATCCTACGAGCAAGAGTTGTTTTCTGGTAAGAAGAGTCACTACTGCGCTCCCATTGCCATACACAGAGCAAATAGCACTGGCGCCTGTTCCCAGCAAGTACAGTGTATTGGACTGAAGAGCAGCTACTGTTCTTGTCAGGTTTCTAAGCAGAGTTGAACTAGATATGGCTTGTGTGTGTAGGAAGCACAGTTCTTTTGTTCTGAGCAAGCTCACTGTTCAGACACCATAGGAAATACAGTAGAGTAGAAGAGTGCTCTTTTCTCAAAAGCAGAGTGTGTTTCTTGTAAGGCGAGCTAGCGTTTGTTTCCCAGTCCTAAATGGAGTTGAGTCACATGCAGTTTTTGGTCCCACGAGCAAGAGTAGTTTTCTGGTAAGAAGAGTCACTATTGGGCTCCCATTGCCATACACAGTACAAATAGCACTCGCGTCTGTTCCCAGCATGTACAGTGTATTGGACTGAAAAGGATCTATTGTTCTTGTCAGTTTCCTCAGCAGAATTGAACTAGATATGGCCATGTATGTGGGAAGCACAGTTATTTTGTTCTGAGCAAGCTCTCTGTTTTGGCCCTATAGGAAACACAGTAGAGTGGAAGAGTGCTCTTTTCTCAAAAGCAGAGTGTGTTTCTTGTAAGGCGAGCTAGCGTTTGTTTCCCAGTTCTAAATGGAGTTGAATCACATGCAGTTTCTGGTCCTACGAGCAAGAGTTGTTTTCTGGTAAGAAGAGTCACTGTTGTGCTCCCATTGTCATACACAGGGCAAATAGCACTGGCATCGGTTCCCAGCATGTACAAAGTATTGAACTGAAGAGGATCTACTCTTCTTGTCAGGTTCCTAAGCAGAATTGAATTAGATATGGCCTGTGTGTAGGAAGCACAGTTCTTTTGTTCTGAGCAAGCTCACTGTGCGGACCCCATAGGAAACAGTGTAGAGTAGAAGAGTGCTCTTTTCACAAAAGCAGAGTGTGTTTCTTGGAAGGTGAGCTAGCGTTTGTTTCCCTGTCCTAAATGGAGTTGAGTCACATGCAGTTTGTGGTCCTATGAGCAAGAGTTGTTTTCTGGTAAGAAGAGTCACTATTGTGCTCCCATTGCCATAACCAGGGCAAATAGCACACGCGTCTATTTCCAGCAAATTCACTGTATTGGACTGAAGAGGAGCTACTGTTCCTGTCAGTTTCCTAAGCAGAGTTGAATTAGATATGGCTCATGTGTATAGGAAGCACAGTTCTTTTGTTCTGAGCAAGCTCACTGTTCGGACCAAATAGGAAACACAGTAGAGTAGAAGAGTGCTCTTTTCTCAAAAGCAGAGTGTGTATCTTGTAAGGCAAGCTAGAGTTTGTTTCCCAGTCCTAAATGGAGTTGAATCCCATGCAGTTTCTTGTCCAACGAGCAAGAGTTGTTTTCTGGTAAGAAGAGTCACTATTGCGCTCCCATTGTCGTACACAGGGCAAATAGCACTCGCGTCTGTTCCCAGCATGTACAGTCTATTGGACTGAAGAGGATCTACTGTTCTTGTCAGTTTCCTAAGCAGATTTGAACTAGATATGGCCGTGTGTGTACGAAGCACAGTTCTATTGTTCTTATCAAGCTCACTGTTCTGGCCCTATAGAAAGCACAGTAGAGTAGAAGAGGGCTCTTTTCTCAAAAGCAGAGTTTGTTTCTTGTGAGCAGAGCTAGCGTTTGGTTCCCAGTCCTAAATGGAGTTGAGTCACATGCACTTTGTAGTCCTAAGAGCAAGAGTTTTTTCTGGTAAGAAGAGTCACTATTGCGCTCCCATTGCCATACACACTGCAAATAGCACTCGCGTCTGTTTCCAGCATGTACAGTGTATTGGACTGAAGAGGAGCTACTGTTCTTGTCAGTTTCCTAAGCAGAGTTGAACTAGATATGGCCCGTGTTTGTAGGAAGCACAGTTCTTTTGTTCTGAGCAAGCTCACTGTTCAGACCCCATAGGAAACACAGTAGAGTAGAAGAGTGCTCTTTTCTCAAAAGCAGAGTGTGTTTCTTGTAAGGCGAGCTAGCGTTTGTTTCCCAGTCCTAAATGGAGTTGAGTCACATGCAGTTTTTGGTCCCACGAGCAAGAGTAGTTTTCTGGTAAGAAGAGTCACTATTGGGCTCCCATTGCCATACACAGTACAAATAGCACTCGCGTCTGTTCCCAGCATGTACAGTGTATTGGACTGAAAAGGATCTATTGTTCTTGTCAGTTTCCTCAGCAGAATTGAACTAGATATGGCCATGTATGTGGGAAACACAGTTATTTTGTTCTGAGCAAGCTCTCTGTTTTGGCCCTATAGGAAACACAGTAGAGTGGAAGAGTGCTCTTTTCTCAAAAGCAGAGTGTGTTTCTTGTAAGGCAAGCTAGCGTTTGTTTCCCAGTTCTAAATGGAGTTGAATCACATGCAGTTTCTGGTCCTACGAGCAAGAGTTGTTTTCTGGTAAGGAAAGTCACTATTGCGCTCCCATTGCCATACACAGTTCAAATAGCACTTGCGTCTGTTCCCAGCAAGTACAGTGTACTGGACTGAAGAGGAGCTACTGTTCTTGTCAGTTTCCTAAGCAGAGTTGAACCAGATATGGCCTGTGTGTGTAGGAAGCACAGTTCTTTTGTTCTGAGCAAGCTCACTGTTCTGGCCTTAAAGGAAACACAGTAGAGTAGAAGAGTGCTCTTTTCTCAAAAGCAGAGTGTGTTTCTTGTAAGGCGAGCTAGCGTTTGTTTCCCAGTCCTAAATGGAGTTGAATTACATGCAGTTTCTGGTCGTATGAGCAAGAGTTGTTTTCTGGTAAGAAGAGTCACTGTTGTGCTCCCATTGTCATACACAGGGCAAATAGCACTGGTGTCTGTTCCCAGCATATACAGTGTATTTTAACTGAAGACGAGATACTGTTCTTGTCAGTATCCTAAGCAGAATTGAACTGGATATGGCCGTGTCTGTAGGAAGCACACTTCTTTTGTTCTGTGCAAGCTCACTGTTCTGGCCCTATAGTTAACACAGAAGAGTAGAAGAGTGCTCTTTTTTTTCAAAAGCAGAGTGTGTTTCTTGTAAGGCAAGCTAGCGTTTCTTTCCCAGTTCTAAATGAAGTTGAATCACATGCAGTTTTTGGTCCTAAGAGCAAAACTTGCTTTCTGGTAAGGAATGTCACTATTGCGCTCCCATTACCATACACATTGCAAATTGCACTCGCGTGTGTTCCCAGCCTTTACAGAGTATTGGACTTAAGAGGAGTTACTTTTCTTCTCAGATTCCTAAGCAGAGTTGAACCAGATATGGCCTATGTGTATAGGAAGCACAGTTCTTTTGTTCTGAGCAAGCTCACTGTTCTGGCCCTATAGGAAACACAGTAGAGTAGAAGAGAGCTTTTTTCTCAAAGGCAGAGTGTGTTTCTTGTAAGGCGAGCTAGTGTTTGTTTCCCAGTCCTAAATGGAGTTGAATCAAATGCAGTTTCTGGTCCTATGAGCAAGAGTTGTTCTCTGGTAAAAAGAGTCACTATTGCGCTCCCATTATCATACACAGGGCAAATAGCACTGGCGTCTGTTCCCAGCATATACAGTGTATTGGACTGAAGAGGAGCTACTGTTCTTGTCAGTTTCCTAAGCAGAGTTGAACTAGATATAGCCCGTGTGTGTAGGAAGCACAGTTCTTTTGTTCTGAGCAAGCTCACTGTTTTGGCCGTGCAGGAAACACAGTAGAGTAGAAGAGTGCTCTTTTCTCAAAAGCAGAGTATGTTTCTTGTAAGGCAAGCTAGCGTTTGTTTCCCAGTCCTAAATGGGGTTGAATCACATGCAGTTTTTGATCCTACCAGCTAGAGTTGTTTTCAGGTAAGGAAAGTCACTATTGAGATCCCATTGCCATACAAGGTGCAAATAGCACTCGCGTCTGTTCCCATCAAGTACAGTGTATGGGACTGAAGAGGATCTACTTTTCTTGTTAGTTTCCTAAGCAAAATTGAACTAGATATGGCCGTGTGTGTAGGAAGCACAGTTCTTTTGTTCCGAGTAAGCTCACTGTTCTGGCCCTATAGGAAACACAGTAGAGTAGAAGAGTGCTCTTTTCTCAAAAGCAGAGTGTGTTTCTTGTAAGGCGAGCTAGCGTTTGTTTCCCAGTCCTAAATGGAGTTGAATCACATGCAGTTTGCGGTCCTACGAGCAAGAGTTCTTTTCTGGTAAGAAGAGTCACTATTGTGCTCCCATTGCCATACACAGTGCAAATAGCACTCGCGTCTGTTCCCAGCAAGTACAGTGTATTGGACTGAAGAGGAGCTACTGTTCTTGTCAGTTTCCTAAGCAGAGTTGAACTAGGTATGGCCCGTTTGTGTAGGAAGAAACGTTTTTTTGTTCTGAGCAAGCTCACTGTTCGGACCCCATAGGAAACACAGTAGAGTACAAGAGTGCTCTTTTCTCAAAAGGAGAGTATGTTTCTTGTAAGGTGAGCTAGTGTTTGTTTCCCAGTCCTAAATGGAGTTGAATCACATGCAGTTTCTGGTCCTACGAGCAAGAGTTGTTTTCTGGTAAGAAGAGTCACTATTGCGCTCGCGTTGTCATACACAGGGCAAATAGCACTGGCGTCTGTTCCAAGAATGTACAGTGTATTGGACTGAAGAGGATCTACTATTCTTGTCAGTTTCCTAAGCAGAATTGAACTAGATATGGCCGTGTGTGTAGGAAGCACAGTTCTTTTGTTCTGAGCAAGCTCACTGTTTTGGCCCTATAGGAAACACAGTAGAGTAGAAGAGTGCTCTTTTCTCAAAAGCAGAGTGTGTTTCTTGTAAGGCGAGCTAGCGTTTGTTTCCCAGTACTAAATGGAGTTGAATCACATGCAGTTTTTGGTCCTACGAACAAGAGTTCTTTTCTGGTAAGGAAAGTCACTATTGCGCTCCCACTGTCATACACAGTGCAAATAGCTCTCGTGTCTGTTCCCACCAAGTACAGGGTATTGGACTGAAGAGGATCTACTATTCCTGTCAGTTTCCTAAGCAGAATTGAACTAGATATGGCCGTGTGTAGGAAGCACAGTTCTTTTGTTCTGAGCAAGCTCACTCTTCTGGCCCTATAGGAAAAACAGTAGATTAGAAGAGTGATCTTTTCTCAAAAGCAAAGTGTGTTTCTTGTAAGGCGAGCTAGTGTTTGTTTCCCAGTCCTAAATGGAGTTGAATCACATGCAGTGTCTGGTCCTACGAGCAAGAGTTGTTTTCTGGTAAGAAGAGTCACTATTGAGCTCCCATTGTCATACACAGGGCAAATAGCACTGGCGTCTGTTCCCACCAAGTACAGTGTATTGGACTGAAGAGGAGCTACTGTTCTTGTCAGTTTCCTAAGCAGAGTTGAACTAGATATAGCCCGTGTGTGTAGGAAGCACAGTTCTTTTGTTCTGAGTAAGCTCACTGTTCTGGCCCTATAGGAAACACAGTAGAGTAGAAGAGTGATCTTTTCTCAAAAGCAAAGTGTGTTTCTTGTAAGGCAAGCTAGTGTTTGTTTCCCAGTCCTAAATGGAGTTGAATCACATGCAGTGTCTGGTCCTACGAGCAAGAGTTGTTTTCTGGTAAGAAGAGTCACTATTGAGCTCCCATTGTCATACACAGGGCAAATAGCACTGGCGTCAGTTCCCACCAAGTACAGTGTATTGGACTGAAGAGGAGCTACTGTTCTTGTCAGTTTCCTAAGCAGAGTTGAACTAGATATAGCCCGTGTGTGTAGGAAGCACAGTTCTTTTGTTCTGAGTAAGCTCACTGTTCTGGCCTTATAGGAAACACAGTAGAGTAGAAGAGTGATCTTTTCTCAAAAGCAGAGTGTGTTTCTTTTAAGGGGAGCTAGCATTTGTTTCCCAGTCCTAAATGTAGTTGAATCACATGCAGTTTTTGATCCTACGAGCAAGAGTTGTTTTCTGGTAAGGAAAATCACTATTGCCCTCCCACTGCCACACACAGTGCAAAGAAGACTCGCGTCTGTTCCCATCAAGTTCAGTGTATTGGACTGAAGAGGAGCTACTGTTCTTGTCAGTTTCCTAAGCAGATTTGAACTAGATATGGCACGTGTGTGTAGGAAGCACAGTTCTTTTGTACTGTAAGCTCACTGATCGAACCCATAGGAAACACATTAGCGTAGAAGAGTGCCCTTTTCTCAAAAGCAGAGTGTTTTTCTTGTAAGGCAAGCTAGCGTTTGTTGTGCAGTCCTAAATGGAGTTGAATCACATGCAGTTTCTGGTCCTACGAGCAAGAGTTTTATTTCTGGTAAGAAGAGTCACCATTGAACTCCCATTGTCATACACAGGGAAAATAGCACTGGCGTCTGTTCCCAGCAAGTACAGTGTATTGGACTGAAGAGGAGCTACTGTTCTTGTCAGTTTCCTAAGCAGAGTTGAACTAGATATAGCCCGTGTGTGTAAGAAGCACAGTTCTTTTGTTCTGAGCAAGCTCACTGTTCAGACCCCATAGGAATCACTGTAGAGTAGAAGAGTGTCGGTGTGTGTAGGAAGCACAGTTCTTTTGCTCTGAGCAAGCGCACTATTCTGGCCCTACAAAAAACACATTAGACTAGAAGAGTGCTCTTTTCTCAAAAGCAGAGTGTGTTTATTGTAAGGCGAGCTAGCGTTTGTTTCCCAGTTATAAATGGAGTTGAATCACAAGCAGTTTCTGGTCCTACGAGCAAGAGTTTTTTTCTGGTAAGAAGAGTCACTATTGAGCTCCCATTGTCATACACAGGGCAAATAGCACTCGCGTCTGTTCCCAGCATGTACAGTGTATTGGACTGAAGAGGATCTACTGTTCTTGTCAGTTTCCTAAGAAGAATTGAACTAGATATGGCCGTGTGTTTAGGAAGCACAGTTCTTTTGTTCTGAGCAAGCTCACTATTCCTGTCCTATAGGAAATACAGTAGAGTAGAAGAGTGCTCTTTTCTCAAAAGCAGAGAGTGTTTCTTGTAAGGCAAGCTAGCGTTTGTTTCCCGTCCTAAAAGGAGTTGAATCACATGCAGTTTCTGGTCCTAGGAGCAAGAGTTGTTTTCTGGTAAGAAGAGTCACTATTTCGCTCCCATTGCCATATACAGTGCAAAGAGGACTCGCGTCTGTTCCCATCAAGTACAGTGTATTGGACTGAAGAGGAGCTACTGTTCTTGTCAGTTTCCTCAGCAGAGTTGAACTAGATATGGCCCGTGTGTGTAGGAAACACAGTTCTTTTGTACTGTAAGCTCAGTGATCGAACCCATAGGAAACACATTAGAGTAGAAGAGTGCCCTTTTTTCAAAAGCAGAGTGTTTTTCTTGTAAGGCAAGGTAGCGTTTTTTGCGCAGTCCTAAATGGAGTTGAATCATGTGCAGTTCCTGGTCCTACGTTCAAGAGTTTTTTTTTTCTGGTAAGAAGAGTCACTATTGAACTCCCATTGTCATACACAGGGCAAATAGCACTGGCGTCTGTTCCCAGCAAGTACAGTGTATTGGACTGAAGAGGAGCTACTGTTCTTGTCAGTTTCCTAAGCAGAGTTGAACTAGATATATCCCGTGTGTGTAGGAAGCACAGTTCTTTTATTCTGAGGAAGCTCACTGTTTAGACCCCAAAGGAAACACAGTAGAGTAGAAGAGTGATCTTTTCTCAAAAGCAGAGTGTGTTTCTTGTAAGGGGAGCTAGCATTTGTTTCCCAGTCCTAAATGTAGTTGAATCACATGCAGTTTTTGATCCTACGAGCAAGAGTTGTTTTCTGGTAAGGAAAATCACTATTGCCCTCCCATTGCCACACACAGTGCAAAGAGGAATCGCGTCTGTTCCCATCAAGTTCAGTGTATTGGACTGAAGAGGAGCTACTGTTCTTGTCAGTTTCCTAAGCAGATTTGAACTAGATATGGCCCGTGTGTGTAGGAAGCACAGTTCTTTTGTACTGTAAGCTCACTGATCGAACCCATAGGAAACACATTAGAGTAGAAGAGTGCCCTTTTCTCAAAAGCAGAGTTTTTTTCTTGTAAGGCAAGCTAGCGTTTGTTGCGCAGTCCTAAATGGAGTTGAATCACATGCAGTTTCTGGTCCTATGAGCAAGAGTTTTTTTTCTGGTAAGAAGAGTCACTATTGAACTCCCATTGTCATACACAGGGAAAATAGCACTGGCGTCTGTTCCCAGCAAGTACAGTGTATTGGACTGAAGAGGAGCTACTGTTCTTGTCAGTTTCCTAAGCAGAGTTGAACTAGATATAGCCCGTGTGTGTAAGAAGCACAGTTCTTTTGTTCTGAGCAAGCTCACTATTCAGACGCCATAGGAATCACTGTAGAGTAGAAGAGTGTTGGTGTGTGTAGGAAGCACAGTTCTTTTGTTCTGAGCAAGCGCACTATTCTGGCCCTACAACAAACACATTAGACTAGAAGAGTGCTCTTTTCTCAAAAGCAGAGTGTGTTTATTGTAAGGCGAGCTAGCGTTTGTTTCCCAGTTATAAATGGAGTTGAATCACAAGCAGTTTCTGAATCTACGAGCAAGAGTTTTTTTCTGGTAAGAAGAGTCACTATTGTGCTCCCATTGCCATGTACAGTGCAAATAGCTCTCGCGTCTGTGCCCAGCAAGTACAGTGTATTGGACTGAAGAGGAGCTACTGTTCTTGTCAGTTTCATAAGCAGAGTTAAACTAGATATGGCCCGTGTGTGTAGGAAGCACAGTTCTTTTGTTCTGAGCAAGCTCACTGTTCTTTCCCTATAGGAAACACAGTAGAGTAGAAGAGTGATCTTTTCTCAAAAGCAAAGTGTGTTTCTTCTAAGGCAAGCTAGTGATTGTTTCCCAGTCCTAAATGGAGTTGAATCACATGCAGTTTCTGGTCCTACGAGCAAGAGTTTTTTTTCTGGTAAGAAGAGTCACTACTGAACTCTCATTGTCATACACAAGGCAAATAGCACTGGCGTCTGTTCCCAGCAAGTACAGTGTATTGGACTGAAGAGGAGCTACTGTTCTTGTCAGTTTCCTAAGCAGAGTTGAACTAGATATAGCCCGTGTGTGTAGGAAGCACAGTTCTTTTGTTCTGACAAGCTCACTATTCTGGCCCTATAGGAAACACAGTAGAGTAGAAGAGTGCTCTTTTCTGAAAAGCAGAGTGTGTTTCTTGTAAGGTGAGCTAGCGTTTGTTTCCCAGTCTTAAATGGAGTTGAATCACATGCAGTTTCTGGTCCCATGAGCAAGAGTTGTTTTCTGGTAAGAAGAGTCACTATTGTGCTCCCATTGTCATACACAGGGCAAATAGCAATGGCATCGGTTCCCAGCATGTACAAAGTATTGAACTGAAGAGGATCTACTCTTCTTGTCAGGTTCCTAAGCAGAATTGAATTAGATATGGCCTGTGTGTAGGAAGCACAGTTCTTTTGTTCTGAGCAAGCTCACTGTGCGGACCCCATAGGAAACAGAGTAGAGTAGAAGAGTGCTCTTTTCACAAAAGCAGAGTGTGTTTCTTGGAAGGTGAGCTAGCGTTTGTTTCCCTGTCCTAAATGGAGTTGAGTCACATGCAGTTTGTGGTCCTATGAGCAAGAGTTGTTTTCTGGTAAGAAGAGTCACTATTGCGCTCCCATTGCCATAACCAGGGCAAATAGCACACGCGTCTGTTCCCAGCAAATACACTGTATTGGACTGAAGAGGAGCTACTGTTCCTGTCAGTTTCCTAAGCAGAGTTGAATTAGATATGGCCCATGTGTATAGGAAGCACAGTTCTTTTGTTCTGAGCAAGCTCACTGTTCCGACCAAATAGGAAATACAGTAGAGTAGAAGAGTACTCTTTTCTCAAAAGCAGAGTGTGTATCTTGTAAGGCAAGCTAGAGTTTTTTTCCCAGTCCTAAATGGAGTTGAATCCCATGCAGTTTCTTGTCCAACGAGCAAGAGCTGTTTTCTGGTAAGAAGAGTCACTATTGCGCTCCCATTGTCCTACACAGGGCAAATAGCACTCGCGTCTGTTCCCAGCATGTACAGTCTATTGGACTGAAGAGGATCTACTGTTCTTGTCAGTTTCCTAAGCAGAGTTGAACTAGATATGGCCGTGTGTGTAGGAAGCACAGTTCTTTTGTTCTGAGTAAGCTCACTGTTCTGGCCCTATAGGAAACACAGTAGAGTAGAAGAGTGGTCTTTTCTCAAAAGCAGAGTGTTTTTCTTGTAAGGCAAGCTAGCGTTTGTTGCACAGTCCTAAATGGAGTTGAATCACATGCAGTTTCTGGTCCTACGAGCAAGAGTTTTTTTTTCTGGTAAGAAGAGTCACTATTGAACTCCCATTGTCATACACAGGGCAAATAGCACTGGCGTCTGTTCCCTCCAAGTACAGTGTATTGGACTGAAGAGGAGCTACAGTTCTTGTCAGTTTCCTAAGCAGAGTTGAACTAGATATAGCCCGTGTGTGTAAGAAGCACAGTTCTTTTGTTCTGAGCAAGCTCACTGTTCAGACCCCATAGGAATCACTGTAGAGTAGAAGAGTGTCGGTGTGTGTAGGAAGCACAGTTCTTTTGTTCTGAGCAAGCGCACTATTCTGGCCCTACAAAAAACACATTAGACTAGAAGAGTGCTCTTTTCTCAAAAGCAGAGTGTGTTTATTGTAAGGCGAGCTAGCGTTTGTTTCCCAGTTATAAATGGAGTTGAATCACAAGCAGTTTCTGGTCCTACGAGGAAGAGTTTTTTTCTGGTAAGAAGAGTCACTATTGAGCTCCCATTGTCATACACAGGGCAAATAGCACTCGCGTCTGTTCCCAGCATGTACAGTGTATTGGACTGAAGAGGATCTACGGTTCTTGTCAGTTTCCTAAGAAGAATTGAACTAGATATGGCCGTGTGTGTAGGAAGCACAGTTCTTTTGTTCTGAGCAAGCTCACTATTCCTGTCCTATAGGAAATACAGTAGAGTAGAAGTGTGCTCTTTTCTCAAAAGCAGAGAGTGTTTCTTGTAAGGCGAGCTAGCGTTTGTTTCCCGTCCTAAAAGGAGTTGAATCACATGCAGTTTCTGGTCCTAGGAGCAAGAGTTGTTTTCTGGTAAGAAGAGTCACTATTTCGCTCCCATTGCCATATACAGTGCAAAGAGGACTCGCGTCTGTTCCCATCAAGTACAGTGTATTGGACTGAAGAGGAGCTACTGTTCTTGTCAGTTTCCTCAGCAGAGTTGAACTAGATATGGCCCGTGTGTGTAGGAAGCACAGTTCTTTTGTACAGTAAGCTCACTGATCGAACCCATAGGAAACACATTAGAGTAGATGAGTGCCCTTTTCTCAAAAGCAGAGTGTTTTTCTTGTAAGGCAATGTAGCGTTTGTTGCGCAGTCCTAAATGGAGTTGAATCACATGCAGTTTCTGATCCTACTTTCAAGAGTTTTTTTTTCTGGTAAGAAGAGTCACTATTGAACTCCCATTGTCATACACAGGGCAAATAGCACTGGCGTCTGTTCCCAGCAAGTACAGTGTATTGGACTGAAGAGGAGCTACTGTTCTTGTCAGTTTCCTAAGCAGAGTTGAACTAGATACAGCCTGTGAGTGTAGGAAGCACAGTTCTTTTATTCTGAGGAAGCTCACTGTTTAGACCCCAAAGGAAACACAGTAGAGTAAAAGAGTGATCTTTTCTCAAAAGCAGAGTGTGTTTCTTGTAAGGCGAGCTAGCGTTTGTTTCGCAGTCCTAAATGGAGTTGAATCACATGTAGTTTTTGATCCTAAGAGCAAGAGTTGTTTTCTGGTAAGGAAAGTCACTATTGCGCTCCCATTGCCACACACAGTGCAAAGAGATCTCGCGTCTGTTCCCATCATGTGCAGTGTATTGGACTGAAGAGGAGCTACTGTTCTTGTCAGTTATCTAAGCAGAGTTGAACTAGATATGGCCCCTGTGTGTAGGAAGCACAGTTCTTTTGTTCTGAGCAAGCTGACTGTTCGGACCCCACAGGAAACACAGTAGAGTAGAAGAGTGCTCTTTTCTCAAAAGCAGAGTGTGTTTCTTGTAAGGTGAGCTAGTGTTTGTTTCCCAGTCTGAAATGGAGTTGAATTCCATGCAGTTTCTGGTCCTATGAGCAAGAGATGTTTTCTGGTAAGAAGAGTCACTATTGTGCTCCCATTGCCATATACAGTGCAAATAGCTCTCGCGTCTGTGCCCAGCAAGTACAGTGTATTGGACTGAAGAGGAGCTACTGTTCTTGTCAGTTTCATAAGCAGAGTTAAACTAGATATGGCCCGTGTGTGTAGGAAGCACAGTTCTTTTGTTCTGAGCAAGCTCACTGTTCTTTCCCTATAGGAAACACAGTAGAGTAGAAGAGTGATCTTTTCTCAAAAGCAGAGTGTGTTTATTGTAAGGCGAGCTACCATTTGTTTCCCAGTTATAAATGGAGTTGAATCACATGCAGTTTCTGGTCCTACGAGCAAGAGTTGTTTTCTGGTAAGAAGAGTCACTATTGCGCTGCCATTATCATACACAGGGCAAATAGCACTGGCGTCTGTTCCCAGCATGTACAGTGTATTGGACTGAAGAAGAGCTACTGTTCTTGTCAGTTTCCTAAGCAGAGTTGAATTAGATATAACCCGTGTGTGTAGGAAGCACAGTTCTTTTGTTCTCAGAAAGCTAACCATTCTGGCCCTATAGGAAACACAGTAGAGTAGAAGAGTGCTCTTTTCTCAAAAGAAGAGAGTGTTTCTTGTAAGGCGAGCTAGCGTTTGTTTCCCGTCCTAAAAGGAGTGGAATCACATGCAGTTTTTGATCCTATGAGCAAGAGTTGTTTTCTGTTAAGGAAAATCACTATTGCGCTCCCATTGCCACACACAGTGCAAAGAGGACTCGCGTCTGTTCCCATCAAGTACAGTGTATTGGACTGAAGAGGAGCTACTGTTCTTGTCAGTTTCCTAAGCAGAGTTGAACTAGATATGGCCCGTGTGTGTAGGAAGCACAGTTCTTTTTTACTGTAAGCTCACTGATGGAACCCATAGGAAACACATTAGAGTAGAAGAGTGCCCTTTTCTCAAAAGCAGAATGTTTTTCTTGTAAGGCAAGCTAGCGTTTGTTGCGCAGTCCTAAATGGAGTTGAATCACATGCAGTTTCTGGTCCTATGAGCAAGAGTTTTTTTTCTGGTAAGAAGAGTTACTACTGAACTCTCATTGTCATACACAAGGCAAATAGCACTGGCGTCTGTTCCCAGCAAGTACAGTGTATTGGACTGAAGAGGAGCTTCTGTTCTTGTCAGTTTCCTAAGCAGAGTTGAACTAGATATAGCCCGTGTGTGTAGGAAGCACAGTTCTTTTGTTCTGACAAGCTCACTATTCTGGCCCTATAGGAAACACAGTAGAGTAGAAGAGTGCTCTTTTCTGAAAAGCAGAGTGTGTTTCTTGTAAGGCGAGCTAGCGTTTGTTTCCCAGTCTTAAATGGAGTTGAATCACATGCAGTTTCTGGTCCCATGAGCAAGAGTTGTTTTCTGGTAAGAAGAGTCACTATTGTGCTCCCATTGTCATACACAGGGCAAATAGCAATGGCATCGGTTCCCAGCATGTACAAAGTATTGAACTGAAGAGGATCTACTCTTCTTGTCAGGTTCCTAAGCAGAATTGAATTAGATATGGCCTGTGTGTAGGAAGCACAGTTCTTTTGTTCTGAGCAAGCTCACTGTGCGGACCCCATTGGAAACAGAGTAGAGTAGAAGAGTGCTCTTTTCACAAAAGCAGAGTGTGTTTCTTGAAAGGTGAGCTAGCGTTTGTTTCCCTGTCCTAAATGGAGTTGAGTCACATGCAGTTTGTGGTCCTATGAGCAAGAGTTGTTTTCTGGTAAGAAGAGTCACTATTGCGCTCCCATTGCCATACACAGGGAAAATAGCACACGCGTCTGTTCCCAGCAAATACACTGTATTGGACTGAAGAGGAGCTACTGTTCCTGTCAGTTTCCTAAGCAGAGTTGAATTAGATATGGCCCATGTGTATAGGAAGCACAGTTCTTTTGTTCTGAGCAAGCTCACTGTTCGGACCAAATAGGAAACACAGTAGAGTAGAAGAGTGCTCTTTTCTCAAAAGCAGAGTGTGTATCTTGTAAGGCAAGCTAGAGTTTTTTTCCCAGTCCTAAATGGAGTTGAATCCCATGCAGTTTCTTGTCCAACGAGCAAGAGCTGTTTTCTGGTAAGGAGAGTCACTATTGCGCTCCCATTGTCGTACACAGGGCAAGTAGCACTCGCGTCTGTTCCCAGCATGTACAGTCTATTGGACTGAAGAGGATCTACTGTTCTTCTCAGTTTCCTAAGCAGAGTTGAACTAGATATGGCCGTGTGTGTAGTAAGCACAGTTCTTTTGTTCTGAGTAAGCTCACTGTTCTGGCCCTATAAGAAACACAGTAGAGTAGAAGATTGGTCTTTTCTCAAAAGCAGAGTGTCTTTCTTGTAAGGCGAGCTAGCGTTTGTTTCCCAGTCCTAAATGGAGTTGAATCACATGCACTTTGTAGTCCTAAGAGCAAGAGTTGTTTTCTGGTAAGGAAAGTCACTATTGCACTCCCATTGCCACACACAGTGCAAAGAGGACTCACGTCTGTTCCAATCAAGTACAGTGTATTGGACTGAAGAGGAGCTACTGTTCTTGTCAGTTTCCTAAGTGGAGTTAAACTAGATATGGCCCGTGTGTGTAGGAAGCACAGTTCTTTTGTTCTGAGCAAGCTCACTGTTCTGGCCATATAAGAAAAACAGTAGATTAGAAGAGTGATCTTTTCTCAAAAGCAAAGTGTGTTTCTTGTAAGGCGAGCTAGTGTTTGTTTCCCAGTCCTAAATGGAGTTGAATCACATGCAGTGTCTGGACCTACGAGCAAGAGTTGTTTTCTGGTAAGAAGAGTCACTATTGAGCTCCCATTGTCATACACAGGGCAAATAGCACTGGCGTCTGTTCCCACCAAGTACAGTGTATTGGACTGAAGAGGAGCTACTGTTCTTGTCAGTTTCCTCAGCAGAGTTGAACTAGATATGGCCCGTGTGTGTAGGAAGCATAGTTCTTTTGTACTTTAAGCTCACTGATCAAACCCATAGGAAACACATTAGAGTAGAAGAGTGCCCTTTTCTCAAAAGCAGAGTGTTTTTCTTGTAAGGCAAGGTAACGTTTGTTGCGCAGTCCTAAGTGGAGTTGAATCACATGCAGTTTCTGGTCCTACGTTCAAGAGTTTTTTTTTTTCTGGTAAGAAGAGTCACTATTGAACTCCCATTGTCATACACAGGGCAAATAGCACTGGCGTCTGTTCCCAGCAAGTACAGTGTATTGGACTGAAGAGGAGCTACTGTTCTTGTCAGTTTCCTAAGCAGAGTTGAACTAGATATAGCCCGTGTGTGTAGGAAGCACAGTTCTTTTATTCTGAGGAAGCTCACTGTTTAGACCCCAAAGGAAACACAGTAGAGTAGAAGAGTGATCTTTTCTCAAAAGCAGAGTGTGTTTCTTGTAAGGGGAGCTAGCGTTTGTTTCCCAGTCCTAAATGGAGTTGAATCACATGCAGTTTTTGATCCTACGAGCAAGAGTTGTTTTCTGGTAAGGAAAATCACTATTGCCCTCCCATTGCCACACACAGTGCAAAGAGGACTCGCGTCTGTTCCCATCAAGTTCAGTGTATTAGACTGAAGAGGAGCTACTGTTCTTGTCAGTTTCCTAAGCAGATTTGAACTAGATATGGCCCGTGTGTGTAGGAAGCACAGTTCTTTTGTACTGTAAGCTCACTGATCGAACCCATAGGAAACACATTAGAGTAGAAGAGTGCCCATTTCTCAAAAGCAGAGTGTTTTTCTTGTAAGGCAAGCTAGCGTTTGTTGCGCAGTCCTAAACGGAGTTGAATCACATGCAGTTTCTGGTCCTACGAGCAAGAGTTTTTTTTCTGGTAAGAAGAGTCACTATTGAACTCCCATTGTCATACACAGGGCAAATAGCACTGAGGTCTGTTCCCAGCAAGTACATTGTATTGGACTGAAGAGGAGCTACTGTTCTTGTCAGTTTCCTAAGCAGAGTTGAACTAGATATAGCCCGTGTGTGTAAGAAGCACAGTTCTTTTGTTCTGAGCAAGCTCACTGTTCAGACCCCATAGGAATCACTGTAGAGTAGAAGAGTGTCGGTGTGTGTAGGAAGCACAGTTCTTTTGCTCTGAGCAAGCGCACTATTCTGGCCCTACAAAAAACACATTAGACTAGAAGAGTGCTCTTTTCTCAAAAGCAGAGTGTGTTTATTGTAAGGCGAGCTAGCGTTTGTTTCCCAGTTATAAATGGAGTTGAATCACATGCAGTTTCTGGTCCTAGGAGCACGAGTTGTTTTCTGGTAAGAAGAGTAACTATTTCGCTCCCATTGCCATATACAGTGCAAAGAGGACTCGCGTCTGTTCCCATCAAGTACAGTGTATTGGACTGAAGAGGAGCTACTGTTCTTGTCAGTTTCCTCAGCAGAGTTGAACTAGATATGGCCCGTGTGTGTAGGAAGCACAGTTCTTTTGTACTCTAAGCTCACTGATCGAACCCATAGGAAACACATTAGAGTAGAAGAGTGCCCTTTTCTCAAAAGCAGAGTGTTTTTCTTGTAAGGCAAGGTAGCGTTTGTTGCGCAGTCCTAAATGGAGTTTAATCACATGCAGTTTCTGGTCCTACGTTCAAGAGTTTTTTTTTCTGGTAAGAAGAGTCACTATTGAACTCCAATTGTCATAAACAGGGCAAATAGCACTGGCGTCTGTTCCCAGCAAGTACAGTGTATTGGACTGAAGAGGAGCTACTGTTCTTGTCAGTTTCCTAAGCAGAGTTGAACTAGATACAGCCTGTGTGTGTAGGAAGCACAGTTCTTTTATTCTGAGGAAGCTCACTGTTTAGACCCCAAAGGAAACACAGTAGAGTAGAAGAGTGATCTTTTCACAAAAGCAGAGTGTGTTTCTTGTAAGGCGAGCTAGCGTTTGTTTCGCAGTCCTAAATGGAGTTGAATCACATGTAGTTTTTGATCCTAAGAGCAAGAGTTGTTTTCTGGTAAGGAAAGTCACTATTGCGCTCCCATTGCCACATACAGTGCAAAGAGGACTCGCGTCTGTTCCCATCAAGTGCAGTGTATTGGACTGAAGAGGAGCTACTGTTCTTGTCAGTTTCCTAAGCAGAGTTGAACTAGATATGACCCCTGTGTGTAGGAAGCACAGTTCTTTTGTTCTGAGCAAGCTGACTGTTCGGACCCCACAGGAAACACAGTAGAGTAGAAGAGTGCTATTTTCTCAAAAGCAGAGTGTGTTTCTTATAAGGCGAGCTAGTGTTTGTTTCCCAGTCTGAAATGGAGTTGAATTCCATGCAGTTTCTGGTCCTACGAGCAAGAGATGTTTTCTGGTAAGAAGAGTCACTATTGTGCTCCCATTGCCATATACAGTGCAAATAGCTCTCGCGGCTGTGCCCAGCAAGTACAGTGTATTGGACTGAAGAGGAGCTACTGTTCTTGTCAGTTTCATAAGCAGAGTTAAACTAGATATGGCCCGTGTGTGTAGGAAGCACAGTTCTTTTGTTCTGAGCAAGCTCACTGTTCTTTCCCTATAGGAAACACAGTAGAGTAGAAGAGTGATCTTTTCTCAAAAGCAAAGTGTGTTTCTTCTAAGGCAAGCTAGTGTTTGTTTCCCAGTCCTAAATGGAGTTGAATCACATGCAGTGTCTGGTCCTACGAGCAAGAGTTGTTTTCTGGTAAGAAGAGTCACTATTGCGTTCCCATTGTCGTACACAGGGCAAATAGCACTCGCGTCTGTTCCCAGCATGTACAGTGTATTGGACTGAAGAGGATCTACTGTTCTTGTCAGTTTCCTAAGCAGAGTTGAACTAGATATAGTCGGTGTGTGTAGGAAGCACAGTTCTTTTGTTCTGTGCAAGCTCACTATTCTGGCCTTACAAAAAACACATTAGACTAGAAGAGTGCTCTATTCTCAAAAGCATAGTGTGTTTATTGTAAGGCGAGCTAGCATTTGTTTCCCAGTTATAAATGGAGTTGAATCACATGCAGTTTCTGGTCCTACGAGCAAGAGTTGTTTTCTGGTAAGAAGAGTCACTATTGCGCTCCCATTATCATACACAGGGCAAATAGCACTGGCGTCTGTTCCCAGCATGTACAGTGTATTGGACTGAAGAAGAGCTACTGTTCTTGTCAGTTTCCTAAGCAGAGTTGAATTAGATATAACCCGTGTGTGTAGGAAGCACAGTTCTTTTGTTCTCAGAAAGCTAACCATTCTGGCCCTATAGGAAACACAGTAGAGTAGAAGAGTGCTCTTTTCTCAAAAGAAGAGAGTGTTTCTTGTAAGGCGAGCTAGCGTTTGTTTCCCGTCCTAAAAGGAGTTGAATCACATGCAGTTTCTGGTCCTACGAGCAAGAGTTGTTTTCTGGTAAGAAGAGTCACTATTTCGCTCCCATTGCCATATACCGTGCAAATAGCACTCACGTCTGTTCCCAGCAAGTACAGTGTATGGGACTGAAGAGGATCTACTGTTCTTGTCAGTTTCCTAAGCAAAATTGAACTAGATATGTCCGTGTGTGTAGGAAGCACAGTTCTTTTGTTCTGAGTAAGCTCACTGTTCTGGCCCTATAGGAAACACAGTAGAGTAGAAGAGTGATCTTTTCTCAAAAGCAGAGTGTGTTTCTTGTAAGGGGAGCTAGCGTTTGTTTCCCAGTCCTAAATGGAGTTGAATCACATGCAGTTTTTGATCCTATGAGCAAGAGTTGCTTTCTGTTAAGGAAAATCACTATTGCGCTCCCATTGCCACACACAGTGCAAAGAGGACTCGAGTTTGTTCCCATCAAGTACAGTGTATTGGACTGAAGAGGAGCTACTGTTCTTGTCAGTTTCCTAAGCAGAGTTGAACTAGATATGGCCCGTGTGTGTAGGAAGCCCAGTTCTTTTTTACTGTAAACTCACTGATGGAACCCATAGGAAACACATTAGAGTAGAAGAGTGCCCTTTTCTCAAAAGCAGAATGTTTTTCTTGTAAGGCAAGCTAGTGTTTGTTGCGCAGTCCTAAATGGAGTTGAATCACATGCAGTTTCTGGTCCTACGAGCAAGAGTTTTTTTTCTGGTAAGAAGTGTCACTACTGAACTCTCATTGTCATACACAAGGCAAATAGCACTGGCGTCTGTTCCCAGCAAGTACAGTGTATTGGACTGAAGAGGATCTACTGTTCTTGTCAGTTTCCTAAGCAGAGTTGAACTAGATATAGCCCGTGTGTGTAGGAAGCACAGTTCTTTTGTTCTGACAAGCTCACTATTCTGGCCCTATAGGAAACACAGTAGAGTAGAAGAGTGCTCTTTTCTGAAAAGCAGAGTGTGTTTCTTGTAAGGCGAGCTAGCGTTTGTTTCCCAGTCTTAAATGGAGTTGAATGACATGCAGTTTCTGGTCCCATGAGCAAGAGTTGTTTTCTGGTAAGAAGAGTCACTATTGTGCTCCCATTGTCATACACAGGGCAAATAGCAATGGCATCGGTTCCCAGCATGTACAAAGTATTGAACTGAAGAGGATCTACTCTTCTTGTCAGGTTCCTAAGCAGAATTGAATTAGATATGGCCTGTGTGTAGGAAGCACAGTTCTTTTGTTCTGAGCAAGCTCACTGTGCGGACCCCATAGGAAACAGAGTAGAGTAGAAGAGTGCTCTTTTCACAAAAGCAGAGTGTGTTTCTTGGAAGGTGAGCTAGCGTTTGTTTCCCTGTTATAAATGGAGTTGAGTCACATGCAGTTTGTGGTCCTATGAGCAAGAGTTGTTTTCTGGTAAGAAGAGTCACTATTGCGCTCCCATTGCCATACACAGGGCAAATAGCACACGCGTCTGTTCCCAGCAAATACACTGTATTGGACTGAAGAGGAGCTACTGTTCCTGTCAGTTTCCTAAGCAGAGTTGAATTAGATATGGCCCATGTGTATAGGAAGCACAGTTCTTTTGTTCTGAGCAAGCTCACTGTTCGGACCAAATAGGAAACACAGTAGAGTAGAAGAGTGCTCTTTTCTCAAAAGCAGAGTGTGTATCTTGTAAGGCAAGCTAGAGTTTTTTTCCCAGTCCTAAATGGAGTTGAATCCCATGCAGTTTCTCGTCCAACGAGCAAGAGCTGTTTTCTGGTAAGAAGAGTCACTATTGCGCTCCCATTGTCGTACACAGGGCAAATAGCACTCGCGTCTGTTCCCAGCATGTACAGTCTATTGGACTGAAGAGGATCTACTGTTCTTGTCAGTTTCCTAAGCAGAGTTGAACTAGATATGGCCGTGTGTGTAGGAAGCACAGTTCTTTTGTTCTGAGCAAGCTCACTGTTCAGGCCCTACAGGAAAAACAGTAGATTAGAAGAGTGATCTTTTCTCAAAAGCAAAGTGTGTTTCTTGTAAGGCGAGCTAGTGTTTGTTTCCCAGTCCTAAATGGAGTTGAATCACATGCAGTGTCTGGTCCTACGAGCAAGAGTTGTTTTCTGGTAAGAAGAGTCACTATTGAGCTCCCATTGTCATACACAGGGCAAATAGCACTGGCGTCTGTTCCCTCCAAGTACAGTGTATTGGACTGAAGAGGAGCTACTGTTCTTGTCAGTTTCCTAAGCAGAGTTGAACTAGATACAGCCTGTGTGTGTAGGAAGCACAGTTCTTTTATTCTGAGGAAGCTCACTGTTTAGACCCCAAAGGAAACACAGTAGAGTAGAAGAGTGATCTTTTCACAAAAGCAGAGTGTGTTTCTTGTAAGGCGAGCTAGCGTTTGTTTCGCAGTCCTAAATGGAGTTGAATCACATGTAGTTTTTGATCCTAAGAGCAAGAGTTGTTTTCTGGTAAGGAAAGTCACTATTGCGCTCCCATTGCCACATACAGTGCAAAGAGGACTCGCGTCTGTTCCCATCAAGTGCAGTGTATTGGACTGAAGAGGAGCTACTGTTCTTGTCAGTTTCCTAAGCAGAGTTGAACTAGATATGACCCCTGTGTGTAGGAAGCACAGTTCTTTTGTTCTGAGCAAGCTGACTGTTCGGACCCCACAGGAAACACAGTAGAGTAGAAGAGTGCTATTTTCTCAAAAGCAGAGTGTGTTTCTTATAAGGCGAGCTAGTGTTTGTTTCCCAGTCTGAAATGGAGTTGAATTCCATGCAGTTTCTGGTCCTACGAGCAAGAGATGTTTTCTGGTAAGAAGAGTCACTATTGTGCTCCCATTGCCATATACAGTGCAAATAGCTCTCGCGTCTGTGCCCAGCAAGTACAGTGTATTGGACTGAAGAGGAGCTACTGTTCTTGTCAGTTTCATAAGCAGAGTTAAACTAGATATGGCCCGTGTGTGTAGGAAGCACAGTTCTTTTGTTCTGAGCAAGCTCACTGTTCTTTCCCTATAGGAAACACAGTAGAGTAGAAGAGTGATCTTTTCTCAAAAGCAAAGTGTGTTTCTTCTAAGGCAAGCTAGTGTTTGTTTCCCAGTCCTAAATGGAGTTGAATCACATGCAGTGTCTGGTCCTACGAGCAAGAGTTGTTTTCTGGTAAGAAGAGTCACTATTGCGTTCCCATTGTCGTACACAGGGCAAATAGCACTCGCGTCTGTTCCCAGCATGTACAGTGTATTGGACTGAAGAGGATCTACTGTTCTTGTCAGTTTCCTAAGCAGAGTTGAACTAGATATAGTCGGTGTGTGTAGGAAGCACAGTTCTTTTGTTCTGTGCAAGCTCACTATTCTGGCCTTACAAAAAACACATTAGACTAGAAGAGTGCTCTATTCTCAAAAGCATAGTGTGTTTATTGTAAGGCGAGCTAGCATTTGTTTCCCAGTTATAAATGGAGTTGAATCACATGCAGTTTCTGGTCCTACGAGCAAGAGTTGTTTTCTGGTAAGAAGAGTCACTATTGCGCTCCCATTATCATACACAGGGCAAATAGCACTGGCGTCTGTTCCCAGCATGTACAGTGTATTGGACTGAAGAAGAGCTACTGTTCTTGTCAGTTTTCTAAGCAGAGTTGAATTAGATATAACCCGTGTGTGTAGGAAGCACAGTTCTTTTGTTCTCAGAAAGCTAACCATTCTGGCCCTATAGGAAACACAGTAGAGAAGAAGAGTGCTCTTTTCTCAAAAGAAGAGAGTGTTTCTTGTAAGGCGAGCTAGCGTTTGTTTCCCGTCCTAAAAGGAGTTGAATCACATGCAGTTTCTGGTCCTACGAGCAAGAGTTGTTTTCTGGTAAGAAGAGTCACTATTTCGCTCCCATTGCCATATACCGTGCAAATAGCACTCACGTCTGTTCCCAGCAAGTACAGTGTATGGGACTGAAGAGGATCTACTGTTCTTGTCAGTTTCCTAAGCAAAATTGAACTAGATATGTCCGTGTGTGTAGGAAGCACAGTTCTTTTGTTCTGAGTAAGCTCACTGTTCTGGCCCTATAGGAAACACAGTAGAGTAGAAGAGTGATCTTTTCTCAAAAGCAGAGTGTGTTTCTTGTAAGGGGAGCTAGCGTTTGTTTCCCAGTCCTAAATGGAGTTGAATCACATGCAGTTTTTGATCCTATGAGCAAGAGTTGCTTTCTGTTAAGGAAAATCACTATTGCGCTCCCATTGCCACACACAGTGCAAAGAGGACTCGAGTTTGTTCCCATCAAGTACAGTGTATTGGACTGAAGAGGAGCTACTGTTCTTGTCAGTTTCCTAAGCAGAGTTGAACTAGATATGGCCCGTGTGTGTAGGAAGCCCAGTTCTTTTTTACTGTAAACTCACTGATGGAACCCATAGGAAACACATTAGAGTAGAAGAGTGCCCTTTTCTCAAAAGCAGAATGTTTTTCTTGTAAGGCAAGCTAGTGTTTGTTGCGCAGTCCTAAATGGAGTTGAATCACATGCAGTTTCTGGTCCTACGAGCAAGAGTTTTTTTTCTGGTAAGAAGTGTCACTACTGAACTCTCATTGTCATACACAAGGCAAATAGCACTGGCGTCTGTTCCCAGCAAGTACAGTGTATTGGACTGAAGAGGATCTACTGTTCTTGTCAGTTTCCTAAGCAGAGTTGAACTAGATATAGCCCGTGTGTGTAGGAAGCACAGTTCTTTTGTTCTGACAAGCTCACTATTCTGGCCCTATAGGAAACACAGTAGAGTAGAAGAGTGCTCTTTTCTGAAAAGCAGAGTGTGTTTCTTGTAAGGCGAGCTAGCGTTTGTTTCCCAGTCTTAAATGGAGTTGAATCACATGCAGTTTCTGGTCCCATGAGCAAGAGTTGTTTTCTGGTAAGAAGAGTCACTATTGTGCTCCCATTGTCATACACAGGGCAAATAGCAATGGCATCGGTTCCCAGCATGTACAAAGTATTGAACTGAAGAGGATCTACTCTTCTTGTCAGGTTCCTAAGCAGAATTGAATTAGATATGGCCTGTGTGTAGGAAGCACAGTTCTTTTGTTCTGAGCAAGCTCACTGTGCGGACCCCATAGGAAACAGAGTAGAGTAGAAGAGTGCTCTTTTCACAAAAGCAGAGTGTGTTTCTTGGAAGGTGAGCTAGCGTTTGTTTCCCTGTCCTAAATGGAGTTGAGTCACATGCAGTTTGTGGTCCTATGAGCAAGAGTTGTTTTCTGGTAAGAAGAGTCACTATTGCGCTCCCATTGCCATAACCAGGGCAAATAGCACACGCGTCTGTTCCCAGCAAATACACTGTATTGGACTGAAGAGGAGCTACTGTTCCTGTCAGTTTCCTAAGCAGAGTTGAATTAGATATGGCCCATGTGTATAGGAAGCACAGTTCTTTTGTTCTGAGCAAGCTCACTGTTCCGACCAAATAGGAAATACAGTAGAGTAGAAGAGTACTCTTTTCTCAAAAGCAGAGTGTGTATCTTGTAAGGCAAGCTAGAGTTTTTTTCCCAGTCCTAAATGGAGTTGAATCCCATGCAGTTTCTTGTCCAACGAGCAAGAGCTGTTTTCTGGTAAGAAGAGTCACTATTGCGCTCCCATTGTCCTACACAGGGCAAATAGCACTCGCGTCTGTTCCCAGCATGTACAGTCTATTGGACTGAAGAGGATCTACTGTTCTTGTCAGTTTCCTAAGCAGAGTTGAACTAGATATGGCCGTGTGTGTAGGAAGCACAGTTCTTTTGTTCTGAGTAAGCTCACTGTTCTGGCCCTATAGGAAACACAGTAGAGTAGAAGAGTGGTCTTTTCTCAAAAGCAGAGTGTTTTTCTTGTAAGGGAAGCTAGCGTTTGTTGCACAGTCCTAAATGGAGTTGAATCACATGCAGTTTCTGGTCCTACGAGCAAGAGTTTTTTTTTCTGGTAAGAAGAGTCACTATTGAACTCCCATTGTCATACACAGGGCAAATAGCACTGGCGTCTGTTCCCTCCAAGTACAGTGTATTGGACTGAAGAGGAGCTACAGTTCTTGTCAGTTTCCTAAGCAGAGTTGAACTAGATATAGCCCGTGTGTGTAAGAAGCACAGTTCTTTTGTTCTGAGCAAGCTCACTGTTCAGACCCCATAGGAATCACTGTAGAGTAGAAGAGTGTCGGTGTGTGTAGGAAGCACAGTTCTTTTGTTCTGAGCAAGCGCACTATTCTGGCCCTACAAAAAACACATTAGACTAGAAGAGTGCTCTTTTCTCAAAAGCAGAGTGTGTTTATTGTAAGGCGAGCTAGCGTTTGTTTCCCAGTTATAAATGGAGTTGAATCACAAGCAGTTTCTGGTCCTACGAGGAAGAGTTTTTTTCTGGTAAGAAGAGTCACTATTGAGCTCCCATTGTCATACACAGGGCAAATAGCACTCGCGTCTGTTCCCAGCATGTACAGTGTATTGGACTGAAGAGGATCTACGGTTCTTGTCAGTTTCCTAAGAAGAATTGAACTAGATATGGCCGTGTGTGTAGGAAGCACAGTTCTTTTGTTCTGAGCAAGCTCACTATTCCTGTCCTATAGGAAATACAGTAGAGTAGAAGTGTGCTCTTTTCTCAAAAGCAGAGAGTGTTTCTTGTAAGGCGAGCTAGCGTTTGTTTCCCGTCCTAAAAGGAGTTGAATCACATGCAGTTTCTGGTCCTAGGAGCAAGAGTTGTTTTCTGGTAAGAAGAGTCACTATTTCGCTCCCATTGCCATATACAGTGCAAAGAGGACTCGCGTCTGTTCCCATCAAGTACAGTGTATTGGACTGAAGAGGAGCTACTGTTCTTGTCAGTTTCCTCAGCAGAGTTGAACTAGATATGGCCCGTGTGTGTAGGAAGCACAGTTCTTTTGTACAGTAAGCTCACTGATCGAACCCATAGGAAACACATTAGAGTAGATGAGTGCCCTTTTCTCAAAAGCAGAGTGTTTTTCTTGTAAGGCAATGTAGCGTTTGTTGCGCAGTCCTAAATGGAGTTGAATCACATGCAGTTTCTGATCCTACTTTCAAGAGTTTTTTTTTCTGGTAAGAAGAGTCACTATTGAACTCCCATTGTCATACACAGGGCAAATAGCACTGGCGTCTGTTCCCAGCAAGTACAGTGTATTGGACTGAAGAGGAGCTACTGTTCTTGTCAGTTTCCTAAGCAGAGTTGAACTAGATACAGCCTGTGTGTGTAGGAAGCACAGTTCTTTTATTCTGAGGAAGCTCACTGTTTAGACCCCAAAGGAAACACAGTAGAGTAAAAGAGTGATCTTTTCTCAAAAGCAGAGTGTGTTTCTTGTAAGGCGAGCTAGCGTTTGTTTCGCAGTCCTAAATGGAGTTGAATCACATGTAGTTTTTGATCCTAAGAGCAAGAGTTGTTTTCTGGTAAGGAAAGTCACTATTGCGCTCCCATTGCCACACACAGTGCAAAGAGATCTCGCGTCTGTTCCCATCATGTGCAGTGTATTGGACTGAAGAGGAGCTACTGTTCTTGTCAGTTATCTAAGCAGAGTTGAACTAGATATGGCCCCTGTGTGTAGGAAGCACAGTTCTTTTGTTCTGAGCAAGCTGACTGTTCGGACCCCACAGGAAACACAGTAGAGTAGAAGAGTGCTCTTTTCTCAAAAGCAGAGTGTGTTTATTGTAAGGCGAGCTACCATTTGTTTCCCAGTTATAAATGGAGTTGAATCACATGCAGTTTCTGGTCCTACGAGCAAGAGTTGTTTTCTGGTAAGAAGAGTCACTATTGCGCTGCCATTATCATACACAGGGCAAATAGCACTGGCGTCTGTTCCCAGCATGTACAGTGTATTGGACTGAAGAAGAGCTACTGTTCTTGTCAGTTTCCTAAGCAGAGTTGAATTAGATATAACCCGTGTGTGTAGGAAGCACAGTTCTTTTGTTCTCAGAAAGCTAACCATTCTGGCCCTATAGGAAACACAGTAGAGTAGAAGAGTGCTCTTTTCTCAAAAGAAGAGAGTGTTTCTTGTAAGGCGAGCTAGCGTTTGTTTCCCGTCCTAAAAGGAGTGGAATCACATGCAGTTTTTGATCCTATGAGCAAGAGTTGTTTTCTGTTAAGGAAAATCACTATTGCGCTCCCATTGCCACACACAGTGCAAAGAGGACTCGCGTCTGTTCCCATCAAGTACAGTGTATTGGACTGAAGAGGAGCTACTGTTCTTGTCAGTTTCCTAAGCAGAGTTGAACTAGATATGGCCCGTGTGTGTAGGAAGCACAGTTCTTTTTTACTGTAAGCTCACTGATGGAACCCATAGGAAACACATTAGAGTAGAAGAGTGCCCTTTTCTCAAAAGCAGAATGTTTTTCTTGTAAGGCAAGCTAGCGTTTGTTGCGCAGTCCTAAATGGAGTTGAATCACATGCAGTTTCTGGTCCTATGAGCAAGAGTTTTTTTTCTGGTAAGAAGAGTTACTACTGAACTCTCATTGTCATACACAAGGCAAATAGCACTGGCGTCTGTTCCCAGCAAGTACAGTGTATTGGACTGAAGAGGAGCTTCTGTTCTTGTCAGTTTCCTAAGCAGAGTTGAACTAGATATAGCCCGTGTGTGTAGGAAGCACAGTTCTTTTGTTCTGACAAGCTCACTATTCTGGCCCTATAGGAAACACAGTAGAGTAGAAGAGTGCTCTTTTCTGAAAAGCAGAGTGTGTTTCTTGTAAGGCGAGCTAGCGTTTGTTTCCCAGTCTTAAATGGAGTTGAATCACATGCAGTTTCTGGTCCCATGAGCAAGAGTTGTTTTCTGGTAAGAAGAGTCACTATTGTGCTCCCATTGTCATACACAGGGCAAATAGCAATGGCATCGGTTCCCAGCATGTACAAAGTATTGAACTGAAGAGGATCTACTCTTCTTGTCAGGTTCCTAAGCAGAATTGAATTAGATATGGCCTGTGTGTAGGAAGCACAGTTCTTTTGTTCTGAGCAAGCTCACTGTGCGGACCCCATTGGAAACAGAGTAGAGTAGAAGAGTGCTCTTTTCACAAAAGCAGAGTGTGTTTCTTGAAAGGTGAGCTAGCGTTTGTTTCCCTGTCCTAAATGGAGTTGAGTCACATGCAGTTTGTGGTCCTATGAGCAAGAGTTGTTTTCTGGTAAGAAGAGTCACTATTGCGCTCCCATTGCCATACACAGGGAAAATAGCACACGCGTCTGTTCCCAGCAAATACACTGTATTGGACTGAAGAGGAGCTACTGTTCCTGTCAGTTTCCTAAGCAGAGTTGAATTAGATATGGCCCATGTGTATAGGAAGCACAGTTCTTTTGTTCTGAGCAAGCTCACTGTTCGGACCAAATAGGAAACACAGTAGAGTAGAAGAGTGCTCTTTTCTCAAAAGCAGAGTGTGTATCTTGTAAGGCAAGCTAGAGTTTTTTTCCCAGTCCTAAATGGAGTTGAATCCCATGCAGTTTCTTGTCCAACGAGCAAGAGCTGTTTTCTGGTAAGGAGAGTCACTATTGCGCTCCCATTGTCGTACACAGGGCAAGTAGCACTCGCGTCTGTTCCCAGCATGTACAGTCTATTGGACTGAAGAGGATCTACTGTTCTTCTCAGTTTCCTAAGCAGAGTTGAACTAGATATGGCCGTGTGTGTAGTAAGCACAGTTCTTTTGTTCTGAGTAAGCTCACTGTTCTGGCCCTATAAGAAACACAGTAGAGTAGAAGATTGGTCTTTTCTCAAAAGCAGAGTGTCTTTCTTGTAAGGCGAGCTAGCGTTTGTTTCCCAGTCCTAAATGGAGTTGAATCACATGCACTTTGTAGTCCTAAGAGCAAGAGTTGTTTTCTGGTAAGGAAAGTCACTATTGCACTCCCATTGCCACACACAGTGCAAAGAGGACTCACGTCTGTTCCAATCAAGTACAGTGTATTGGACTGAAGAGGAGCTACTGTTCTTGTCAGTTTCCTAAGTGGAGTTAAACTAGATATGGCCCGTGTGTGTAGGAAGCACAGTTCTTTTGTTCTGAGCAAGCTCACTGTTCTGGCCATATAAGAAAAACAGTAGATTAGAAGAGTGATCTTTTCTCAAAAGCAAAGTGTGTTTCTTGTAAGGCGAGCTAGTGTTTGTTTCCCAGTCCTAAATGGAGTTGAATCACATGCAGTGTCTGGACCTACGAGCAAGAGTTGTTTTCTGGTAAGAAGAGTCACTATTGAGCTCCCATTGTCATACACAGGGCAAATAGCACTGGCGTCTGTTCCCACCAAGTACAGTGTATTGGACTGAAGAGGAGCTACTGTTCTTGTCAGTTTCCTAAGCAGAGTTGAACTAGATATAGCCCGTGTGTGTAGGAAGCACAGTTCTTTTATTCTGAGGAAGCTCACTGTTTAGACCCCAAAGGAAACACAGTAGAGTAGAAGAGTGATCTTTTCTCAAAAGCAGAGTGTGTTTCTTGTAAGGGGAGCTAGCGTTTGTTTCCCAGTCCTAAATGGAGTTGAATCACATGCAGTTTTTGATCCTACGAGCAAGAGTTGTTTTCTGGTAAGGAAAATCACTATTGCCCTCCCATTGCCACACACAGTGCAAAGAGGACTCGCGTCTGTTCCCATCAAGTTCAGTGTATTAGACTGAAGAGGAGCTACTGTTCTTGTCAGTTTCCTAAGCAGATTTGAACTAGATATGGCCCGTGTGTGTAGGAAGCACAGTTCTTTTGTACTGTAAGCTCACTGATCGAACCCATAGGAAACACATTAGAGTAGAAGAGTGCCCATTTCTCAAAAGCAGAGTGTTTTTCTTGTAAGGCAAGCTAGCGTTTGTTGCGCAGTCCTAAACGGAGTTGAATCACATGCAGTTTCTGGTCCTACGAGCAAGAGTTTTTTTTCTGGTAAGAAGAGTCACTATTGAACTCCCATTGTCATACACAGGGCAAATAGCACTGAGGTCTGTTCCCAGCAAGTACATTGTATTGGACTGAAGAGGAGCTACTGTTCTTGTCAGTTTCCTAAGCAGAGTTGAACTAGATATAGCCCGTGTGTGTAAGAAGCACAGTTCTTTTGTTCTGAGCAAGCTCACTGTTCAGACCCCATAGGAATCACTGTAGAGTAGAAGAGTGTCGGTGTGTGTAGGAAGCACAGTTCTTTTGCTCTGAGCAAGCGCACTATTCTGGCCCTACAAAAAACACATTAGACTAGAAGAGTGCTCTTTTCTCAAAAGCAGAGTGTGTTTATTGTAAGGCGAGCTAGCGTTTGTTTCCCAGTTATAAATGGAGTTGAATCACATGCAGTTTCTGGTCCTAGGAGCACGAGTTGTTTTCTGGTAAGAAGAGTAACTATTTCGCTCCCATTGCCATATACAGTGCAAAGAGGACTCGCGTCTGTTCCCATCAAGTACAGTGTATTGGACTGAAGAGGAGCTACTGTTCTTGTCAGTTTCCTCAGCAGAGTTGAACTAGATATGGCCCGTGTGTGTAGGAAGCACAGTTCTTTTGTACTCTAAGCTCACTGATCGAACCCATAGGAAACACATTAGAGTAGAAGAGTGCCCTTTTCTCAAAAGCAGAGTGTTTTTCTTGTAAGGCAAGGTAGCGTTTGTTGCGCAGTCCTAAATGGAGTTTAATCACATGCAGTTTCTGGTCCTACGTTCAAGAGTTTTTTTTTCTGGTAAAAAGAGTCACTATTGAACTCCAATTGTCATAAACAGGGCAAATAGCACTGGCGTCTGTTCCCAGCAAGTACAGTGTATTGGACTGAAGAGGAGCTACTGTTCTTGTCAGTTTCCTAAGCAGAGTTGAACTAGATACAGCCTGTGTGTGTAGGAAGCACAGTTCTTTTATTCTGAGGAAGCTCACTGTTTAGACCCCAAAGGAAACACAGTAGAGTAGAAGAGTGATCTTTTCACAAAAGCAGAGTGTGTTTCTTGTAAGGCGAGCTAGCGTTTGTTTCGCAGTCCTAAATGGAGTTGAATCACATGTAGTTTTTGATCCTAAGAGCAAGAGTTGTTTTCTGGTAAGGAAAGTCACTATTGCGCTCCCATTGCCACATACAGTGCAAAGAGGACTCGCGTCTGTTCCCATCAAGTGCAGTGTATTGGACTGAAGAGGAGCTACTGTTCTTGTCAGTTTCCTAAGCAGAGTTGAACTAGATATGACCCCTGTGTGTAGGAAGCACAGTTCTTTTGTTCTGAGCAAGCTGACTGTTCGGACCCCACAGGAAACACAGTAGAGTAGAAGAGTGCTATTTTCTCAAAAGCAGAGTGTGTTTCTTATAAGGCGAGCTAGTGTTTGTTTCCCAGTCTGAAATGGAGTTGAATTCCATGCAGTTTCTGGTCCTACGAGCAAGAGATGTTTTCTGGTAAGAAGAGTCACTATTGTGCTCCCATTGCCATATACAGTGCAAATAGCTCTCGCGGCTGTGCCCAGCAAGTACAGTGTATTGGACTGAAGAGGAGCTACTGTTCTTGTCAGTTTCATAAGCAGAGTTAAACTAGATATGGCCCGTGTGTGTAGGAAGCACAGTTCTTTTGTTCTGAGCAAGCTCACTGTTCTTTCCCTATAGGAAACACAGTAGAGTAGAAGAGTGATCTTTTCTCAAAAGCAAAGTGTGTTTCTTCTAAGGCAAGCTAGTGTTTGTTTCCCAGTCCTAAATGGAGTTGAATCACATGCAGTGTCTGGTCCTACGAGCAAGAGTTGTTTTCTGGTAAGAAGAGTCACTATTGCGTTCCCATTGTCGTACACAGGGCAAATAGCACTCGCGTCTGTTCCCAGCATGTACAGTGTATTGGACTGAAGAGGATCTACTGTTCTTGTCAGTTTCCTAAGCAGAGTTGAACTAGATATAGTCGGTGTGTGTAGGAAGCACAGTTCTTTTGTTCTGTGCAAGCTCACTATTCTGGCCTTACAAAAAACACATTAGACTAGAAGAGTGCTCTATTCTCAAAAGCATAGTGTGTTTATTGTAAGGCGAGCTAGCATTTGTTTCCCAGTTATAAATGGAGTTGAATCACATGCAGTTTCTGGTCCTACGAGCAAGAGTTGTTTTCTGGTAAGAAGAGTCACTATTGCGCTCCCATTATCATACACAGGGCAAATAGCACTGGCGTCTGTTCCCAGCATGTACAGTGTATTGGACTGAAGAAGAGCTACTGTTCTTGTCAGTTTCCTAAGCAGAGTTGAATTAGATATAACCCGTGTGTGTAGGAAGCACAGTTCTTTTGTTCTCAGAAAGCTAACCATTCTGGCCCTATAGGAAACACAGTAGAGTAGAAGAGTGCTCTTTTCTCAAAAGAAGAGAGTGTTTCTTGTAAGGCGAGCTAGCGTTTGTTTCCCGTCCTAAAAGGAGTTGAATCACATGCAGTTTCTGGTCCTACGAGCAAGAGTTGTTTTCTGGTAAGAAGAGTCACTATTTCGCTCCCATTGCCATATACCGTGCAAATAGCACTCACGTCTGTTCCCAGCAAGTACAGTGTATGGGACTGAAGAGGATCTACTGTTCTTGTCAGTTTCCTAAGCAAAATTGAACTAGATATGTCCGTGTGTGTAGGAAGCACAGTTCTTTTGTTCTGAGTAAGCTCACTGTTCTGGCCCTATAGGAAACACAGTAGAGTAGAAGAGTGATCTTTTCTCAAAAGCAGAGTGTGTTTCTTGTAAGGGGAGCTAGCGTTTGTTTCCCAGTCCTAAATGGAGTTGAATCACATGCAGTTTTTGATCCTATGAGCAAGAGTTGCTTTCTGTTAAGGAAAATCACTATTGCGCTCCCATTGCCACACACAGTGCAAAGAGGACTCGAGTTTGTTCCCATCAAGTACAGTGTATTGGACTGAAGAGGAGCTACTGTTCTTGTCAGTTTCCTAAGCAGAGTTGAACTAGATATGGCCCGTGTGTGTAGGAAGCCCAGTTCTTTTTTACTGTAAACTCACTGATGGAACCCATAGGAAACACATTAGAGTAGAAGAGTGCCCTTTTCTCAAAAGCAGAATGTTTTTCTTGTAAGGCAAGCTAGTGTTTGTTGCGCAGTCCTAAATGGAGTTGAATCACATGCAGTTTCTGGTCCTACGAGCAAGAGTTTTTTTTCTGGTAAGAAGTGTCACTACTGAACTCTCATTGTCATACACAAGGCAAATAGCACTGGCGTCTGTTCCCAGCAAGTACAGTGTATTGGACTGAAGAGGATCTACTGTTCTTGTCAGTTTCCTAAGCAGAGTTGAACTAGATATAGCCCGTGTGTGTAGGAAGCACAGTTCTTTTGTTCTGACAAGCTCACTATTCTGGCCCTATAGGAAACACAGTAGAGTAGAAGAGTGCTCTTTTCTGAAAAGCAGAGTGTGTTTCTTGTAAGGCGAGCTAGCGTTTGTTTCCCAGTCTTAAATGGAGTTGAATCACATGCAGTTTCTGGTCCCATGAGCAAGAGTTGTTTTCTGGTAAGAAGAGTCACTATTGTGCTCCCATTGTCATACACAGGGCAAATAGCAATGGCATCGGTTCCCAGCATGTACAAAGTATTGAACTGAAGAGGATCTACTCTTCTTGTCAGGTTCCTAAGCAGAATTGAATTAGATATGGCCTGTGTGTAGGAAGCACAGTTCTTTTGTTCTGAGCAAGCTCAATGTGCGGACCCCATAGGAAACAGAGTAGAGTAGAAGAGTGCTCTTTTCACAAAAGCAGAGTGTGTTTCTTGGAAGGTGAGCTAGCGTTTGTTTCCCTGTTATAAATGGAGTTGAGTCACATGCAGTTTGTGGTCCTATGAGCAAGAGTTGTTTTCTGGTAAGAAGAGTCACTATTGCGCTCCCATTGCCATACACAGGGCAAATAGCACACGCGTCTGTTCCCAGCAAATACACTGTATTGGACTGAAGAGGAGCTACTGTTCCTGTCAGTTTCCTAAGCAGAGTTGAATTAGATATGGCCCATGTGTATAGGAAGCACAGTTCTTTTGTTCTGAGCAAGCTCACTGTTCGGACCAAATAGGAAACACAGTAGAGTAGAAGAGTGCTCTTTTCTCAAAAGCAGAGTGTGTATCTTGTAAGGCAAGCTAGAGTTTTTTTCCCAGTCCTAAATGGAGTTGAATCCCATGCAGTTTCTCGTCCAACGAGCAAGAGCTGTTTTCTGGTAAGAAGAGTCACTATTGCGCTCCCATTGTCGTACACAGGGCAAATAGCACTCGCGTCTGTTCCCAGCATGTACAGTCTATTGGACTGAAGAGGATCTACTGTTCTTGTCAGTTTCCTAAGCAGAGTTGAACTAGATATGGCCGTGTGTGTAGGAAGCACAGTTCTTTTGTTCTGAGCAAGCTCACTGTTCAGGCCCTACAGGAAAAACAGTAGATTAGAAGAGTGATCTTTTCTCAAAAGCAAAGTGTGTTTCTTGTAAGGCGAGCTAGCGTTTGTTTCGCAGTCCTAAATGGAGTTGAATCACATGTAGTTTTTGATCCTAAGAGCAAGAGTTGTTTTCTGGTAAGAAGAGTCACTATTGCGCTCCCATTATCATACACAGGGCAAATAGCACTGGCGTCTGTTCCCTCCAAGTACAGTGTATTGGACTGAAGAGGAGCTACTGTTCTTGTCAGTTTCCTAAGCAGAGTTGAACTAGATACAGCCTGTGTGTGTAGGAAGCACAGTTCTTTTATTCTGAGGAAGCTCACTGTTTAGACCCCAAAGGAAACACAGTAGAGTAGAAGAGTGATCTTTTCACAAAAGCAGAGTGTGTTTCTTGTAAGGCGAGCTAGCGTTTGTTTCGCAGTCCTAAATGGAGTTGAATCACATGTAGTTTTTGATCCTAAGAGCAAGAGTTGTTTTCTGGTAAGGAAAGTCACTATTGCGCTCCCATTGCCACATACAGTGCAAAGAGGACTCGCGTCTGTTCCCATCAAGTGCAGTGTATTGGACTGAAGAGGAGCTACTGTTCTTGTCAGTTTCCTAAGCAGAGTTGAACTAGATATGACCCCTGTGTGTAGGAAGCACAGTTCTTTTGTTCTGAGCAAGCTGACTGTTCGGACCCCACAGGAAACACAGTAGAGTAGAAGAGTGCTATTTTCTCAAAAGCAGAGTGTGTTTCTTATAAGGCGAACTAGTGTTTGTTTCCCAGTCTGAAATGGAGTTGAATTCCATGCAGTTTCTGGTCCTACGAGCAAGAGATGTTTTCTGGTAAGAAGAGTCACTATTGTGCTCCCATTGCCATATACAGTGCAAATAGCTCTCGCGTCTGTGCCCAGCAAGTACAGTGTATTGGACTGAAGAGGAGCTACTGTTCTTGTCAGTTTCATAAGCAGAGTTAAACTAGATATGGCCCGTGTGTGTAGGAAGCACAGTTCTTTTGTTCTGAGCAAGCTCACTGTTCTTTCCCTATAGGAAACACAGTAGAGTAGAAGAGTGATCTTTTCTCAAAAGCAAAGTGTGTTTCTTCTAAGGCAAGCTAGTGTTTGTTTCCCAGTCCTAAATGGAGTTGAATCACATGCAGTGTCTGGTCCTACGAGCAAGAGTTGTTTTCTGGTAAGAAGAGTCACTATTGCGTTCCCATTGTCGTAACACAGGGCAAATAGCACTCGCGTCTGTTCCCAGCATGTACAGTGTATTGGACTGAAGAGGATCTACTGTTCTTGTCAGTTTCCTAAGCAGAGTTGAACTAGATATAGTCGGTGTGTGTAGGAAGCACAGTTCTTTTGTTCTGTGCAAGCTCACTATTCTGGCCTTACAAAAACACATTAGACTAGAAGAGTGCTCTATTCTCAAAGCATAGTGTGTTTATTGTAAGGCGAGCTAGCATTTGTTTCCCAGTTATAAATGGAGTTGAATCACATGCAGTTTCTGGTCCTACGAGCAAGAGTTGTTTTCTGGTAAGAAGAGTCACTATTGCGCTCCCATTATCATACACAGGGCAAATAGCACTGGCGTCTGTTCCCAGCATGTACAGTGTATTGGACTGAAGAAGAGCTACTGTTCTTGTCAGTTTCCTAAGCAGAGTTGAATTAGATATAACCCGTGTGTGTAGGAAGCACAGTTCTTTTGTTCTCAGAAAGCTAACCATTCTGGCCCTATAGGAAACACAGTAGAGTAGAAGAGTGCTCTTTTCTCAAAAGAAGAGAGTGTTTCTTGTAAGGCGAGCTAGCGTTTGTTTCCCGTCCTAAAAGGAGTTGAATCACATGCAGTTTCTGGTCCTACGAGCAAGAGTTGTTTTCTGGTAAGAAGAGTCACTATTTCGCTCCCATTGCCAGTATACCGTGCAAATAGCACTCACGTCTGTTCCCAGCAAGTACAGTGTATGGGACTGAAGAGGATCTACTGTTCTTGTCAGTTTCCTAAGCAAAATTGAACTAGATATGTCCGTGTGTGTAGGAAGCACAGTTCTTTTGTTCTGAGTAAGCTCACTGTTCTGGCCCTATAGGAAACAGAGTAGAGTAGAAGAGTGATCTTTTCTCAAAAGCAGAGTGTGTTTCTTGTAAGGGGAGCTAGCGTTTGTTTCCCAGTCCTAAATGGAGTTGAATCACATGCAGTTTTTGATCCTATGAGCAAGAGTTGCTTTCTGTTAAGGAAAATCACTATTGCGCTCCCATTGCCACACACAGTGCAAAGAGGACTCGAGTTTGTTCCCATCAAGTACAGTGTATTGGACTGAAGAGGAGCTACTGTTCTTGTCAGTTTCCTAAGCAGAGTTGAACTAGATATGGCCCGTGTGTGTAGGAAGCCCAGTTCTTTTTTACTGTAAACTCACTGATGGAACCCATAGGAAACACATTAGAGTAGAAGAGTGCCCTTTTCTCAAAAGCAGAATGTTTTTCTTGTAAGGCAAGCTAGTGTTTGTTGCGCAGTCCTAAATGGAGTTGAATCACATGCAGTTTCTGGTCCTACGAGCAAGAGTTTTTTTTCTGGTAAGAAGTGTCACTACTGAACTCTCATTGTCATACACAAGGCAAATAGCACTGGCGTCTGTTCCCAGCAAGTACAGTGTATTGGACTGAAGAGGATCTACTGTTCTTGTCAGTTTCCTAAGCAGAGTTGAACTAGATATAGCCCGTGTGTGTAGGAAGCACAGTTCTTTTGTTCTGACAAGCTCACTATTCTGGCCCTATAGGAAACACAGTAGAGTAGAAGAGTGCTCTTTTCTGAAAAGCAGAGTGTGTTTCTTGTAAGGCGAGCTAGCGTTTGTTTCCCAGTCTTAAATGGAGTTGAATCACATGCAGTTTCTGGTCCCATGAGCAAGAGTTGTTTTCTGGTAAGAAGAGTCACTATTGTGCTCCCATTGTCATACACAGGGCAAATAGCAATGGCATCGGTTCCCAGCATGTACAAAGTATTGAACTGAAGAGGATCTACTCTTCTTGTCAGGTTCCTAAGCAGAATTGAATTAGATATGGCCTGTGTGTAGGAAGCACAGTTCTTTTGTTCTGAGCAAGCTCACTGTGCGGACCCCATAGGAAACAGAGTAGAGTAGAAGAGTGCTCTTTTCACAACAGCAGAGTGTGTTTCTTGGAAGGTGAGCTAGCGTTTGTTTCCCTGTTATAAATGGAGTTGAGTCACATGCAGTTTGTGGTCCTATGAGCAAGAGTTGTTTTCTGGTAAGAAGAGTCACTATTGCGCTCCCATTGCCATACACAGGGCAAATAGCACACGCGTCTGTTCCCAGCAAATACACTGTATTGGACTGAAGAGGAGCTACTGTTCCTGTCAGTTTCCTAAGCAGAGTTGAATTAGATATGGCCCATGTGTATAGGAAGCACAGTTCTTTTGTTCTGAGCAAGCTCACTGTTCGGACCAAATAGGAAACACAGTAGAGTAGAAGAGTGCTCTTTTCTCAAAAGCAGAGTGTGTATCTTGTAAGGCAAGCTAGAGTTTTTTTCCCAGTCCTAAATGGAGTTGAATCCCATGCAGTTTCTCGTCCAACGAGCAAGAGCTGTTTTCTGGTAAGAAGAGTCACTATTGCGCTCCCATTGTCGTACACAGGGCAAATAGCACTCGCGTCTGTTCCCAGCATGTACAGTCTATTGGACTGAAGAGGATCTACTGTTCTTGTCAGTTTCCTAAGCAGAGTTGAACTAGATATGGCCGTGTGTGTAGGAAGCACAGTTCTTTTGTTCTGAGCAAGCTCACTGTTCAGGCCCTACAGGAAAAACAGTAGATTAGAAGAGTGATCTTTTCTCAAAAGCAAAGTGTGTTTCTTGTAAGGCGAGCTAGTGTTTGTTTCCCAGTCCTAAATGGAGTTGAATCACATGCAGTGTCTGGTCCTACGAGCAAGAGTTGTTTTCTGGTAAGAAGAGTCACTATTGAGCTCCCATTGTCATACACAGGGCAAATAGCACTGGCGTCTGTTCCCTCCAAGTACAGTGTATTGGACTGAAGAGGAGCTACTGTTCTTGTCAGTTTCCTCAGCAGAGTTGAACTAGATATGGCCCGTGTGTGTAGGAAGCACAGTTCGTTGTACTGTAAGCTCACTGATCGAACCCATAGGAAACACATTAGAGTAGAAGAGTGCCCTTTTCTCAAAAGCAGAGTGTTTTTCTTGTAAGGCAAGGTAGCGTTTGTTGTGCAGTTCTAAATGGAGTTGTTCACATGCAGTTTCTGGTCCTACGTTCAAGAGTTTTTTTTTCTGGTAAGAAGAGTCACTATTGAACTCCCATTGTCATACACAGGGCAAATAGCACTGGCGTCTGTTCCCAGCAAGTACAGTGTATTGGACTGAAGAGGAGCTACTGTTCTTGTCAGTTTCCTAAGCAGAGTTGAACTAGATATAGCCCGTGTGTGTAGGAAACACAGTTCTTTTATTCTGAGGAAGCTCACTGTTTAGACCCCAAAGGAAACACAGTAGAGTAGAAGAGTGATCTTTTCTCAAAAGCAGAGTGTGTTTCTTGTAAGGGGAGCTAGCATTTGTTTCCCAGTCCTAAATGTAGTTGAATCACATGCAGTTTTGGATCCTACGAGCAAGAGTTGTTTTCTGGTAAGGAAAATCACTATTGCCCTCCCATTGTCACACACAGTGCAAAGAGGACTCGCGTCTGTTCCCATCAAGTTCAGTGTATT
>NW_026736818.1:0-58224 GCF_949786415.1 Peromyscus eremicus | reverse complement strand
GAGTTGAATCACATGCAGTTTCTTGTCCTACGAGCAAGAGTTGTTTTCTGGTAAGGAAAGTCACTATTGCGCTCCCATTGCCATACACAGTGCAAATAGCACTCCCGTCTGTTCCCAGCAAGTACAGTGTATCGGACTGAAGAGGAGATACTGTTCTTGTCAGTTTCCTAAGCAGAGTTGAAATAGATATGGCCCGTGTGTGTAGGAAGCACAGTTCTTATGTTCTGAGCAAGCTCACTGTTCTGGACCTATAGGAAACACAGTAGAGTAGAAGAGTGCTCTTTTCTCAAAAGCAGAGTGTGTTTCTTGTATGGCAAGCTAGCGTTTGTTTCCTAGTACTAAATGGAGTTGAATCACATGCAGTTTCAGGTCCTAAGAACAAGAGTTGTTTTCTGGTAAGGAAAGTCACATTGCGCTCCCATTGCCATACACTGCGCAAATAGCACTCGCGTCTGTTCCCAGAAAGTACAGTGTATTGGACTGAAGAGGATCTACTGTTCTTGTCAGGTTCCTAAGCAGAGTTGAACTAGATATGGCCGTGTGTGTAGGAAGCACAGTTTTTTTGTTCTGAGCAAGCTCACTTTTCTGACCCCATAGAAAACACAGTAGAGTAGAAGAGTGCTTTTTTCTCAAACGTAGAGTGTGTTTCTTTTAAGACGAGCTAGCTTTTGTTTCCCATTCCTAAATGGAGTGGAATCACATGCAGTTTCTGGTCCTACGAGCAAGTGTTGTTTTCTGGTAAGAAAAGTCACTATTGCGCTCTCATTGCCATACACAGTGCAAATAGCCCTCCCGTCTGTTCCCAGCAAGTACAGTGTATTGGACTGAAGAGGAGCTACTGTTCTTGTCAGTTTCCTAAGAAGAGTTGAACTAGATATGGCCCATGTGTTTAGGAAGCACAGTTCATTTTTTCTGAGCACGCTCACTGTTCTGGCCATATAGGAAGCACAGTAGAGTAGAAGAGTGCTCTTTTCTCAAAAGCAGAGTGTGTTTCTTGTAAAGCGAGCTAGAGTTTGTTTCCCAGTCCTAAATGGAGTTGAGTCACATGCAGTTTTTTGTTCTATGAGCAAGAGTTGTTTTCTGGTAAAACGAGTCACTATTTTGCTCCAATTGCCATACACAGAGCAAATAGCACTGGCGTCTGTTCCCAGCAAGTACAGTGTATTGGACTGAAGAGGATCTACAGTTCTTGTCAGTTTCCCAAGCAGAGTTGAACTAGATATGGCCCGTGTGTGGGAAGCTCAGTTCTTTTGTTCTGAGCAAGCTCAATGTTTTGGCCCTGTAGGAAACACAGTAGAGTAGAAGAGTGCTCTTTTTCTAAAGCAGAGTGTGTTTCTTGTAAGGCGAGCTAGCATTTGTTTCCCAGTCCTAAATGGCATTGAATCACATGCAGTTTTTGGTCCTATGAGCAAGAGTTGTTTTCTGGTAAGGAAAGTCACTATGGCGCTCTAATTGCCATACACAGTGTAAATAGCACTCGCGTCTGTTCCCAGCAAGTACAGTGTATTGGACTGAAGAGGAGCTACTGTTCTTGTCAGTTTCCTAAGCAGAGTTGAACTACATATGGTCCGTGTGTGTAGGAAGCACAGTTCTTTTTTTCTGAGCAAGCTCACTGTTCGGACCCCATAGGAAACACAGTAGAGTAGAAGAGTGCTCTTTTCTCCAAAGCAGTGTGTTTCTTGTAAGGCGAGCTAGCGTTTGTTTCCCAGTCCTAAATGGAGTTGAATCACATGCAGTTTCTGGTCCTACGACCAAGAGTTGTTTTCTGGTAAGGAAAGTCACTATTGTGCTCCCATTGCCATACACAGTGCAAATAGCACAAGCGTCTTTTCCCAGCAAGTACAGTGTATTGGACTGAAGAGGAGCTACTGTTCTTCTCTGTTTCCTAAGCAGAGTTGAACTACATATGGTCCGTGTGTGTAGGAACCACAGTTCTTTTGTTCTGAGCAAGCTCACTGTTTGGACCCCATAGGAAACACAGTAGAGTAGAAGAGTGCTCTTTTCTCTAAAGCAGTGTGTTTCTTGTAAGGTGAGCTAGTGTTTGTTTCCCAGTCCTAAATGGAGTTGAATCACATGCAGTTTCTGGTCCTACGACCAAGAGTTTTATTCTGGTAAAGAAAGTCACTATTGTGCTCCCATTGCCATACACAGTGCAAATAGCACAAGCGTCTGTTCCCAGCAAGTACAGTGTATTGGACTGAAGAGGAGCTACTGTTCTTCTCTGTTTCCTAAGCAGAGTTGAACTAGATATGGCCCGTGTGTCTAGGAAGCACAGTTCATTTGTTCTGAGCAAGATAACTGTTCTGGCCCTATAGGAAACACAGTAGAGTAGAAGAGTGCTCTTTTCTCAAAAGCAGAGTGTGTTTCTTGTAAGGTGAGCTAGAGTTTGTTTCCCAGTCCTAAATGGAGTTGAGTCAAATGCAGTTTTTGGTCCTACGAGCAATAGTTTTTTTCTGGTAAGACGAGTCACTATTGTGCTCCAATTGCCATACACAGTGCACATAGCACTCGCGTCTGTTCTCAGCAAGTACAGTGTAACGGACTGAAGAGGAGCTGCTGTTCTTGTCAGTTTCCTAAGCAGAGTTGAAATAGATATGGCCCGTGTGTTTAGGAAGCACAGTTATTATGTTCTGAGCAAGCTCACTGTTCTGGTCCTACAGGAAACACAGTAGAGTAGAAGACTGCTCTTTTCTCTAAAACAGAGTGTGTTTCTTGTAAGGCGAGCTCGCGTTTGTTTCCCAGTCCTAAATGGAGTTGAATCACAGACAGTTTCTGGTCCTATGAGCAAGAAATGTTTTCTGGTAAGGAAAGTTATTATTGTGCTCCCATTGCCATACACAGTGCAAATAGCACATGTGTCTGTTCCCAGCAAGTACAGTGTATTGGACTGAAGAGGAGCTACTGTTCTTGTCAGGTTCCTAAGCAGAGTTGAACTAGATATGGCCCGTGTGTGTAGGAAGCGAGTTCTTATGTTATGAGCAAGCTCACTGTTCTGGCCCTATAGGAAACACAGTAGAGTAGAAGAGTGCTCTTTTCTCTAAAGCAGAGTGTGTTTCTTGTAAGGCGAGCTAGCGTTTGTTTCCCAGTCCTAAATGGAGTTGAGTCACATGCAGTTTTTTGTCCTACGAGCAAGAGTTGTTTTCTGGTAAGACTAGTCACTATTGTGCTCCAATTGCCATACACAGTGAAAATAGCACTCACGTCTGTTCCCCGCAAGTAAAGTGTATTGGACTGAAGAGGAGCTACTGTTCTTGTCAGTTTCCTAAGCAGAGTTGAACTAGATATGGCCCGTGTGTGTAGGAAGCACAGTTCTTTTGTTCTGAGCAAGCTCACTGTTCAGAACCCATAGGAAACGCAGTAGAGCAGAAGAGTGCTCTTTTCTCAAAAGCAGAGTGTGTTTCATGTAAGGCGAGCTAGCATTTGTTTCCCAGTCCTAAATGGAGTTGAATCACATGCAGTTTCTGGTCCCACGAGCAAGAGTTGTTTTCTGGTAAGGAAAGTCACTATTGTGCTCCCATTGCCACACACAGTGCAAGTAGCACTCGCGTCGGTTCCCAGAAAGTACATTGTATCGGACTGAAGAGGAGCTACTGTTCTTGTCAGTTTCTTAAGCAGAGTTGAACTAGATATGGCCCATGTGTAGGAAGCACAGTTCTTTTGTTCTGAGCAAGCTCACTGTTCTGGCCCTATAGGAAACACAGTAGAGTAGAAGAGTGCTCTTTTCTCAAAAGCGGAGTGTTTTTCTTGTAAGGCGAGCTAGCGTTTGTTTCCCATTCCTAAATGGAGTTGAATCACATGCAGTTTCTTGTCCTACGAGCAAGAGTTGTTTTCTGGTAAGGAAAGTCACTATTGCGCTCCCATTGCCATACACAGTGCAAATAGCACTCCCGTCTGTTCCCAGCAAGTACAGTGTATCGGACTGAAGAGGAGATACTGTTCTTGTCAGTTTCCTAAGCAGAGTTGAAATAGATATGGCCCGTGTGTGTAGGAAGCACAGTTCTTATGTTCTGAGCAAGCTCAGTGTTCTGGACCTATAGGAAACACAGTAGAGTAGAAGAGTGCTCTTTTCTCAAAAGCAGAGTGTGTTTCTTGTATGGCAAGCTAGCGTTTGTTTCCTAGTCCTAAATGGAGTTGAATCACATGCAGTTTCAGGTCCTAAGAACAAGAGTTGTTTTCTGGTAAGGAAAGTCACATTGCGCTCCCATTGCCATACACTGTGCAAATAGCACTCGCGTCTGTTCCCAGAAAGTACAGTGTATTGGACTGAAGAGGATCTACTGTTCTTGTCAGGTTCCTAAGCAGAGTTGAACTAGATATGGCCGTGTGTGTAGGAAGCACAGTATTTTTGTTCTGAGCAAGCTCACTTTTCGGACCCCATAGAAAACACAGTAGAGTAGAAGAGTGCTTTTTTCTCAAACGTAGAGTGTGTTTCTTTTAAGACGAGCTAGCTTTTGTTTCCCATTCCTAAATGGAGTGGAATCACATGCAGTTTCTGGTCCTACGAGCAAGTGTTGTTTTCTGGTAAGAAAAGTCACTATTGCGCTCTCATTGCCATACACAGTGCAAATAGCCCTCCCGTCTGTTCCCAGCAAGTACAGTGTATTGGACTGAAGAGGAGCTACTGTTCTTGTCAGTTTCCTAAGAAGAGTTGAACTAGATATGGCCCATGTGTTTAGGAAGCACAGTTCATTTTTTCTGAGCACGCTCACTGTTCTGGCCATATAGGAAGCACAGTAGAGTAGAAGAGTGCTCTTTTCTCAAAAGCAGAGTGTGTTTCTTGTAAAGCGAGCTAGAGTTTGTTTCCCAGTCCTAAATGGAGTTGAGTCACATGCAGTTTTTTGTTCTATGAGCAAGAGTTGTTTTCTGGTAAAACGAGTCACTATTGTGCTCCAATTGCCATACACAGTGCAAATAGCACTGGCGTCTGTTCCCAGCAAGTACAGTGTATTGGACTGAAGAGGATCTACTGTTCTTGTCAGTTTCCCAAGCAGAGTTGAACTAGATATGGCCCGTGTGTGGGAAGCTCAGTTCTTTTGTTCTGAGCAAGCTCACTGTTTTGGCCCTGTAGGAAACACAGTAGAGTAGAAGAGTGCTCTTTTTCTAAAGCAGAGTGTGTTTCTTGTAAGGCGAGCTAGCAATTGTTTCCCAGTCCTAAATGGCATTGAATCACATGCAGTTTTTGGTCCTATGAGCAAGAGTTGTTTTCTGGTAAGGAAAGTCACTATGGCGCTCTAATTGCCATACACAGTGTAAATAGCACTCGCGTCTGTTCCCAGCAAGTACAGTGTATTGGACTGAAGAGGAGCTACTGTTCTTGTCAGTTTCCTAAGCAGAGTTGAACTACATATGGTCCGTGTGTGTAGGAAGCACAGTTCTTTTGTTCTGAGCAAGCTCACTGTTCGGACCCCATAGGAAACACAGTAGTGTAGAAGAGTGCTCTTTTCTCCAAAGCAGTGTGTTTCTTGTAAGGCGAGCTAGCGTTTGTTTCCCAGTCCTAAATGGAGTTGAATCACATGCAGTTTCTGGTCCTACGAGCAAGAGTTGTTTTCTGGTAAGGAAAGTCACTATTGTGCTCCCATTGCCATACACAGTGCAAATAGCACATGCGTCTGTTCCCAGCAAGTACAGTGTATTGGACTGAAGAGGAGCTACTGTTCTTCTCAGTTTCCTAGGCAGAGTTGAACTAGATATGGCCTGTGTGTCTAGGAAGCACAGTTCATTTGTTCTGAGCAAGCTAACTGTTCTGGCCCTATAGGAAACACAGTAGAGTAGAAGAGTGCTCTTTTCTCAAAAGTAGAATGTGTTTCTTGTAAGGTGAGCTAGAGTTTGTTTCCCAGTCCTAAATGGAGTTGAATCACAGACAGTTTTTGGTCCTACGAGCAAGAGTTGTTTTCTGGTAAGAAGAGTCACTATTGCGCTCCAAATGCCATACACAGTGCAAATAGCACTCGTGTCTGTTCCCAGCAAGTACAGTGTATTGGACTGAATAGGAGCTACTGTTCTTGTCAGTTTCCTAAGCAGAATTGAACTAGATATGGCCGTGTGTGTAGGAAGCACAGTTCTTTTGTACTGAGCAAGCTCACTTTCGGACCCCATAGGAAACAAAGTAGAGTAGAAGAGTGCTGTTTTTCCAAAAGCAGAGTGTGTTTCTTGTAAGGCGAGCTAGCGTTTTTTCCCAGTCCTAAATGGAGTTGAATCACATGCAGTTTCTGGTCCTACGAGCAAGAGTTGTTTTCTGGTAAGGAAAGTCACTATTGTGCTTACATTGCCATACACAGTGCAAATAGCACTTGCGTCTGTTCCCAGCAAGTACAGTGTATCGGACTGAAGAGGAGCTACTGTTCTTGTCAGTTTCCTAAGCACAGTTGAACTAGATAAGGCCCGTGTGTGTAGGAAGCACAGTTCTTATGTTCTGAGCAAGCTCACTGTTCTGGCCCTATAGGAAACACAGTAGAGTAGAAAAGTGCTCTTTTCTCAAAAGCAGACTGTGTTTCTTGTAAGGCGAGCTAGCGTTTGTTCCCTAGTCCTAAATGTAGTTGAATCACATGCAGTTTCTGGTCCTACGAACAAGAGTTTTTTTCTGGTAAGGAAAGTCACTATTGCGCTCCCATTGTCATACACAGGGCAAATAGCACTCGCGTCTTTTCCCAGAAAGTACAGTGTATCGGACTGAAGAGGATCTACTGTTCTTGTCAGGTTCCTAAGCAGAATTGAACTAGATATGGCCGTGTGTGTAGGAAGCACAGTTCTTTTGTTCTGAGCAAGCTCACTGTTCGCACCCCATAGGAAACACAGTAGAGTAGAAGAGTGTTCTTTTCTCAAAAGCAGAGTGTGTTTCTTGTAAGGCGAGCTAGCGTTTGTTTCCCAGTCCTAAATGGAGTTGAATCACATGCAGTTTGTGTTCCTAGGAGCAAGAGTTGTTTTCTGTTAAGGAAAGTCACTATTGCGCTCTCATTGCCATACACAGTGCAAATAGCACTCGCGTCTGTTCCCAGCAAGTACAGTGTATTGGACTGAAGAGGAGCTACTGTTCTTGTCAGTTTCCTAAGCAGAGTTGAACTAGTTATGGCCCGTTTGTAGGAAGCACAGTTCTTTTGTTCTGAGCAAGTTCACTGTTCTGGCCTTATAGGAAACACAGTAGAGTAGAAGATTGCTCTTTTCTCAAAAGGAGAGTGTGTTTCTTGTAAGGCGAACTAGTGTTTGTTTCCCAGTCCTAAATGGAGTTGAATCACATGCAGTTTCTGGTCCTACGAGCAAGAGTTGTTTTATGGTAAGAAGAGTCACTATTGCTCTGCCATTGCCATACACAGGACAAATAGAACTGGCGTCTGTTCCCAGGAAGTACAGTGTATTGGACTGAAGAGGATCTACTGTTCTTGTCAGGTTCCTAAGCAGACTTGAACTAGATATGGCCGTGTGTGTAGGAAGCACAGTTCTTTTGTTCTGAGCAAGCTCACTGTTCAGAACCCATAGGAAACACAGTAGAGCAGAAGAGTGCTCTTTTCTCAAAAGCAGAGTGTGTTTCATGTAAGGCGAGCTAGCATTTGTTTCCCAATCCTAAATGGAGTTGAATCACATGCAGTTTCTGGTCCTACGAGCAAGAGTTGTTTTCTGGTAAGGAAAGTCACTATTGTGCTCCCATTGCCACACACAGTGCAAGTAGCACTCGCGTCGGTTCCCAGAAAGTACATTGTATCGGACTGAAGAGGAGCTACTGTTCTTGTCAGTTTCTTAAGCAGAGTTGAACTAGATATGGCCCATGTGTAGGAAGCACAGTTCTTTTGTTCTGAGCAAGCTCACTGTTCTGGCCCTATAGGAAACACAGTAGAGTAGTAGAGTGCTCTTTTCTCTAATGCAGAGTGTGTTTCTTGTAAGGCGAACTAGTGTTTGTTTCCCAGTCCTAAATGGAGTTGAATCACATGCAGTTTCTGGTCCTACGAGCAAGAGTTGTTTTATGGTAAGAAGAGTCACTATTGCTCTGCCATTGCCATACACAGGACAAATAGAACTGGCGTCTGTTCCCAGCAAGTACAGTGTATTGGACTGAAGAGGATCTACTGTTCTTGTCAGGTTCCTAAGCAGACTTGAACTAGATATGGCCGTGTGTGTAGGAAGCACAGTTCATTTGTTCTGAGCAAGCTCACTGTTCGGACCCTATAGGAAACACAGTAGAGTAGAAGAGTGCTCTTTTCTCAAAAGCGGAGTGTTTTTCTTGTAAGGCGAGCTAGCGTTTGTTTCCCATTCCTAAATGGAGTTGAATCACATGCAGTTTCTTGTCCTACGAGCAAGAGTTGTTTTCTGGTAAGGAAAGTCACTATTGCGCTCCCATTGCCATACACAGTGCAAATAGCACTCCCGTCTGTTCCCAGCAAGTACAGTGTATCGGACTGAAGAGGAGATACTGTTCTTGTCAGTTTCCTAAGCAGAGTTGAAATAGATATGGCCCGTGTGTGTAGGAAGCACAGTTCTTATGTTCTGAGCAAGCTCACTGTTCTGGACCTATGGAAACACAGTAGAGTAGAAGAGTGCTCTTTTCTCAAAAGCAGAGTGTGTTTCTTGTATGGCAAGCTAGCATTTGTTTCCTAGTCCTAAATGGAGTTGAATCACATGCAGTTTAAGGTCCTAAGAACAAGAGTTGTTTTCTGGTAAGGAAAGTCACATTGCGCTCCCATTGCCATACACTGTGCAAATAGCACTCGCGTCTCTTCCCAGAAAGTACAGTGTATTGGACTGAAGAGGATCTACTGTTCTTGTCAGGTTCCTAAGCAGAGTTGAACTAGATATGGCCGTGTGTGTAGGAAGCACAGTTTTTTTGTTCTGAGCAAGCTCACTTTTCGGACCCCATAGAAAACACAGTAGAGTAGAAGAGTGCTTTTTTCTCAAACGTAGAGTGTGTTTCTTTTAAGACGAGCTAGCTTTTGTTTCCCATTCCTAAATGGAGTGGAATCACATGCAGTTTCTGGTCCTACGAGCAAGTGTTGTTTTCTGGTAAGGAAAGTCACTATTACGCTCTCATTGCCATACACAGTGCAAATAGCCCTCCCGTCTGTTCCCAGCAAGTACAGTGTATTGGGCTGAAGAGGAGCTGCTGTTCTTGTCAGTTTCCTAAGAAGAGTTGAACTAGATATGGCCCATGTGTTTAGGAAGCACAGTTCATTTTTTCTGAGCACGCTCACTGTTCTGGCCATATAGGAAGCACAGTAGAGTAGAAGAGTGCTCTTTTCTCAAAAGCAGAGTGTGTTTCTTGTAAAGCGAGCTAGAGTTTGTTTCCCAGTCCTAAATGGAGTTGAGTCACATGCAGTTTTTTGTTCTATGATCAAGAGTTGTTTTCTAGTAAAACGAGTCACTATTGTGCTCCAATTGCCATACACAGTGCAAATAGCACTGGCGTCTGTTCCCAGCAAGTACAGTGTATTGGACTGAAGAGGATCTACTGTTCTTGTCAGTTTCCCAAGCAGAGTTGAACAAATATGGCCCGTGTGTGGGAAGCTCAGTTCTTTTGTTCTGAGCAAGCTCACTGTTTTGGCCCTGTAGGAAACACAGTAGAGTAGAAGAGTGCTCTTTTTCTAAAGCAGAGTGTGTTTCTTGTAAGGCGAGCTAGCATTTGTTTCCCAGTCCTAAATGGCATTGAATCACATGCAGTTTTTGGTCCTATGAGCAAGAGTTGTTTTCTGGTAAGGAAAGTCACTATGGCGCTCTAATTGCCATACACAGTGTAAATAGCACTCGCGTCTGTTCCCAGCAAGTACAGTGTATTGGACTGAAGAGGAGCTACTGTTCTTGTCAGTTTCCTAAGCAGAGTTGAACTACATATGGTCCGTGTGTGTAGGAAGCACAGTTCTTTTGTTCTGAGCAAGCTCACTGTTCGGACCCCATAGGAAACACAGTAGAGTAGAAGAGTGCTCTTTTCTCCAAAGCAGTGTGTTTCTTGTAAGGCGAGCTAGCGTTTGTTTCCCAGTCCTAAATGGAGTTGAATCAAATGCAGTTTCTGGTCCTACGACCAAGAGTTGTTTTCTGGTAAAGAAAGTCACTATTGTGCTCCCATTGCCATACACAGTGCAAATAGCACAAGCGTCTGTTCCCAGCAAGTACAGTGTATTGGACTGAAGAGGAGCTACTGTTCTTCTCTGTTTCCTAAGCAGAATTGAACTACATATGGTCCGTGTGTGTAGGAACCACAGTTCTTTTGTTCTGAGCAAGCTCACTGTTTGGACCCCATAGGAAACACATTAGAGTAGAAGAGTGCTCTTTTCTCTAAAGCAGTGTGTTTCTTGTAAGGTGAGCTAGTGTTTGTTTCCCAGTCCTAAATGGAGTTGAATCACATGCAGTTTCTGGTCCTACGACCAAGAATTGTTTTCTGGTAAAGAAAGTCACTATTGTGCTCCCATTGCCATACACAGTGCAAATAGCACAAGCGTCTGTTCCCAGCAAGTACAGTGTATTGGACTGAAGAGGAGCTACTGTTCTTCTCTGTTTCCTAAGCAGAGTTGAACTAGATATGGCCCGTGTGTCTAGGAAGCACAGTTCATTTGTTCTGAGCAAGATAACTGTTCTGGCCCTATAGGAAACACAGTAGAGTAGAAGAGTGCTCTTTTCTCAAAAGCAGAGTGTGTTTCTTGTAAGGTGAGCTAGAGTTTGTTTCCCAGTCCTAAATGGAGTTGAGTCAAATGCAGTTTTTGTTCCTACGAGCAATAGTTGTTTTCTGGTAAGACGAGTCACTATTGTGCTCCAATTGCCATACACAGTGCACATAGCACTCGCGTCTGTTCTCAGCAAGTACAGTGTAACGGACTGAAGAGGAGCTGCTGTTCTTGTCAGTTTCCTAAGCAGAGTTGAAATAGATATGGCCCGTGTGTTTAGGAAGCACAGTTATTATGTTCTGAGCAAGCTCACTGTTCTGGTCCTACAGGAAACACAGTAGAGTAGAAGACTGCTCTTTTCTCTAAAGCAGAGTGTGTTTCTTGTAAGGCGAGCTCGCGTTTGTTTCCCAGTCCTAAATGGAGTTGAATCACAGACAGTTTCTGGTCCTATGAGCAAGAAATGTTTTCTGGTAAGGAAAGTCATTATTGTGCTCCCATTGCCATACACAGTGCAAATAGCACATGTGTCTGTTCCCAGCAAGTACAGTGTATTGGACTGAAGAGGAGCTACTGTTCTTGTCAGGTTCCTAAGCAGAGTTGAACTAGATATGGCCCGTGTGTGTAGGAAGCGAGTTCTTATGTTATGAGCAAGCTCACTGTTCTGGCCCTATAGGAAACACAGTAGAGTAGAAGAGTGCTCTTTTCTCTAAAGCAGAGTGTGTTTCTTGTAAGGCGAGCTAGCGTTTGTTTCCCAGTCCTAAATGGAGTTGAGTCACATGCAGTTTTTTGTCCTACGAGCAAGAGTTGTTTTCTGGTAAGACTAGTCACTATTGTGCTCCAATTGCCATACACAGTGAAAATAGCACTCACGTCTGTTCCCCGCAAGTAAAGTGTATTGGACTGAAGAGGAGCTACTGTTTTTGTCAGTTTCCTAAGCAGAGTTGAACTAGATATGGTCCGTGTGTGTAGGAAGCACAGTTCTTTTGTTCTGAGCAAGCTCACTGTTCAGAACCCATAGGAAACGCAGTAGAGCAGAAGAGTGCTCTTTTCTCAAAAGCAGAGTGTGTTTCATGTAAGGCGAGCTAGCATTTGTTTCCCAGTCCTAAATGGAGTTGAATCACATGCAGTTTCTGGTCCTACGAGCAAGAGTTGTTTTCTGGTAAGGAAAGTCACTATTGTGCTCCCATTGCCACACACAGTGCAAGTAGCACTCGCGTCGGTTCCCAGAAAGTACATTGTATCGGACTGAAGAGGAGCTACTGTTCTTGTCAGTTTCTTAAGCAGAGTTGAACTAGATATGGCCCATGTGTAGGAAGCACAGTTCTTTTGTTCTGAGCAAGCTCACTGTTCTGGCCCTATAGGAAACACAGTAGAGTAGAAGAGTGCTCTTTTCTCTAATGCAGAGTGTGTTTCTTGTAAGGCGAACTAGTGTTTGTTTCCCAGTCCTAAATGGAGTTGAATCACATGCAGTTTCTGGTGCTACGAGCAAGAGTTGTTTTATGGTAAGAAGAGTCACTATTGCTCTGCCATTGCCATACACAGGACAAATAGAACTGGCCTCTGTTCCCAGCAAGTACAGTGTATTGGACTGAAGAGGATCTACTGTTCTTGTCAGGTTCCTAAGCAGACTTGAACTAGATATGGCCGTGTGTGTAGGAAGCACAGTTCTTTTGTTCTGAGCAAGCTCACTGTTTTCGGACCCTATAGGAAACACAGTAGAGTAGAAGAGTGCTCTTTTCTCAAAAGCGGAGTGTTTTTCTTGTAAGGCGAGCTAGCGTTTGTTTCCCATTCCTAAATGGAGTTGAATCACATGCAGTTTCTTGTCCTACGTGCAAGAGTTGTTTTCTGGTAAGGAAAGTCACTATTGCGTTCCCATTGCCATACACAGTGCAAATAGCACTCCCGTCTGTTCCCAGCAAGTACAGTGTATCGGACTGAAGAGGAGATACTGTTCTTGTCAGTTTCCTAAGCAGAGTTGAAATAGATATGGCCCGTGTGTGTAGGAAGCACAGTTCTTATGTTCTGAGCAAGCTCACTGTTCTGGACCTATAGGAAACACAGTAGAGTAGAAGAGTGCTCTTTTCTCAAAAGCAGAGTGTGTTTCTTGTATGGCAAGCTAGCGTTTGTTTCCTAGTCCTAAATGGGGTTGAATCACATGCAGTTTCAGGTCCTAAGAACAATAGTTGTTTTCTGGTAAGGAAAGTCACATTGCGCTCCCATTGCCATACACTGTGCAAATAGCACTCGCGTCTGTTCCCAGAAAGTACAGTGTATTGGACTGAAGAGGATCTACTGTTCTTGTCAGGTTCCTAAGCAGAGTTGAACTAGATATGGCCGTTTGTGTAGGAAGCACAGTTTTTTTGTTCTGAGCAAGCTCACTTTTCGGACCCCATAGAAAACACAGTAGAGTAGAAGAGTGCTTTTTTCTCAAACGTAGAGTGTGTTTCTTTTAAGACGAGCTAGCTTTTGTTTCCCATTCCTAAATGGAGTGGAATCACATGCAGTTTCTGGTCCTACGAGCAAGTGTTGTTTTCTGGTAAGGAAAGTCACTATTGCGCTCTCATTGCCATACACAGTGCAAATAGCCCTCCCGTCTGTTCCCAGCAAGTACAGTGTATTGGACTGAAGAGGAGCTACTGTTCTTGTCAGTTTCCTAAGAAGAGTTGAACTAGATATGGCCCATGTGTTTAGGAAGCACAGTTCATTTTTTCTGAGCACGCTCACTGTTCTGGCCATATAGGAAGCACAGTAGAGTAGAAGAGTGCTCTTTTCTCAAAAGCAGAGTGTGTTTCTTGTAAAGCGAGCTAGAGTTTGTTTCCCAGTCCTAAATGGAGTTGAGTCACATGCAGTTTTTTGTTCTATGAGCAAGAGTTGTTTTCTGGTAAAACGAGTCACTATTGTGCTCCAATTGCCATACACAGTGCAAATAGCACTGGCGTCTGTTCCCAGCAAGTACAGTGTATTGGACTGAAGAGGATCTACTGTTCTTGTCAGTTTCCCAAGCAGAGTTGAACTAGATATGGCCCGTGTGTGGGAAGCTCAGTTCTTTTGTTCTGAGTAAGCTCACTGTTTTGGCCCTGTAGGAAACACAGTAGAGTAGAAGAGTGCTCTTTTTCTAAAGCAGAGTGTGTTTCTTGTAAGGCGAGCTAGCATTTGTTTCCCAGTCCTAAATGGCATTGAATCACATGCAGTTTTTGGTCCTATGAGCAAGAGTTGTTTTCTGGTAAGGAAAGTCACTATGGCGCTCTAATTGCCATACACAGTGTAAATAGCACTCGCGTCTGTTCCCAGCAAGTACAGTGTATTGGACTGAAGAGGAGCTACTGTTCTTGTCAGTTTCCTAAGCAGAGTTGAACTACATATGGTCCGTGTGTGTAGGAAGCACAGTTCTTTTGTTCTGAGCAAGCTCACTGTTCAGACCCCATAGGAAACACAGTAGAGTAGAAGAGTGCTCTTTTCTCCAAAGCAGTGTGTTTCTTGTAAGGCGAGCTAGCGTTTGTTTCCCAGTCCTAAATGGAGTTGAATCACATGCAGTTTCTGGTCCTACGACCAAGAGTTGTTTTCTGGTAAGGAAAGTCACTATTGTGCTCCCATTGCCATACACAGTGCAAATAGCACAAGCTTCTGTTCCCAGCAAGTACAGTGTATTGGACTGAAGAGGAGCTACTGTTCTTCTCTGTTTCCTAAGCAGAGTTGAACTACATATGGTCCGTGTGTGTAGGAACCACAGTTCTTTTGTTCTGAGTAAGCTCACAGTTTGGACCCCATAGGAAACACATTAGAGTAGAAGAGTGCTCTTTTCTCTAAAGCAGTGTGTTTCTTGTAAGGTGAGCTAGTGTTTGTTTCCCAGTCCTAAATGGAGTTGAATCACATGCAGTTTCTGGTCCTACGACCAAGAGTTGTTTTCTGGTAAAGAAAGTCACTATTGTGCTCCCATTGCCACACACAGTGCAAATAGCCCAAGCGTCTGTTCCCAGCAAGTACAGTGTATTGGACTGAAGAGGAGCTACTGTTCTTCTCTGTTTCCTAAGCAGAGTTGAACTAGATATGGCCCGTGTGTCTAGGAAGCACAGTTCATTTGTTCTGAGCAAGATAACTGTTCTGGCCCTATAGGAAACACAGTAGAGTAGAAGAGTGCTCTTTTCTCAAAAGCAGAGTGTGTTTCTTGTAAGGTGAGCTAGAGTTTGTTTCCCAGTCCTAAATGGAGTTGAGTCAAATGCAGTTTTTGGTCCTACGAGCAATAGTTGTTTTCTGGTAAGACGAGTCACTATTGTGCTCCAATTGCCATACACAGTGCACATAGCACTCGCGTCTGTTCTCAGCAAGTACAGTGTAACGGACTGAAGAGGAGCTGCTGTTCTTGTCAGTTTCCTAAGCAGAGTTGAAATAGATATGGCCCGTGTGTTTAGGAAGCACAGTTATTATGTTCTGAGCAAGCTCACTGTTCTGGTCCTACAGGAAACACAGTAGAGTAGAAGACTGCTCTTTTCTCTAAAGCAGAGTGTGTTTCTTGTAAGGCGAGCTCGCGTTTGTTTCCCAGTCCTAAATGGAGTTGAATCACAGACAGTTTCTGGTCCTATGAGCAAGAAATGTTTTCTGGTAAGGAAAGTCATTATTGTGCTCCCATTGCCATACACAGTGCAAATAGCACATGTGTCTGTTCCCAGCAAGTACAGTGTATTGGACTGAAGAGGAGCTACTGTTCTTGTCAGGTTCCTAAGCAGAGTTGAACTAGATATGGCCCGTGTGTGTAGGAAGCGAGTTCTTATGTTATGAGCAAGCTCACTGTTCTGGCCCTATAGGAAACACAGTAGAGTAGAAGAGTGCTCTTTTCTCTAAAGCAGAGTGTGTTTCTTGTAAGGCGAGCTAGCGTTTGTTTCCCAGTCCTAAATGGAGTTGAGTCACATGCAGTTTTTTGTCCTACGAGCAAGAGTTGTTTTCTGGTAAGACTAGTCACTATTGTGCTCCAATTGCCATACACAGTGAAAATAGCACTCACGTCTGTTCCCCGCAAGTAAAGTGTATTGGACTGAAGAGGAGCTACTGTTCTTGTCAGTTTCCTAAGCAGAGTTGAACTAGATATGGCCCGTGTGTGTAGGAAGCACAGTTCTTTTGTTCTGAGCAAGCTCACTGTTCAGAACCCATAGGAAACGCAGTAGAGCAGAAGAGTGCTCTTTTCTCAAAAGCAGAGTGTGTTTCATGTAAGGCGAGCTAGCATTTGTTTCCCAGTCCTAAATGGAGTTGAATCACATGCAGTTTCTTGTCCTACGAGCAAGAGTTGTTTTCTGGTAAGGAAAGTCACTATTGTGCTCCCATTGCCACACACAGTGCAAGTAGCACTCGCGTCGGTTCCCAGAAAGTACATTGTATCGGACTGAAGAGGAGCTACTGTTCTTGTCAGTTTCTTAAGCAGAGTTGAACTAGATATGGCCCATGTGTAGGAAGCACAGTTCTTTTGTTCTGAGCAAGCTCACTGTTCTGGCCCTATAGGAAACACAGTAGAGTAGAAGAGTGCTCTTTTCTCTAATGCAGAGTGTGTTTCTTGTAAGGCGAACTAGTGTTTGTTTCCCAGTCCTAAATGGAGTTGAATCACATGCAGTTTCTGGTCCTACGAGCAAGAGTTGTTTTATGGTAAGAAGAGTCACTATTGCTCTGCCATTGCCATACACAGGACAAATAGAACTGGCGTCTGTTCCCAGCAAGTACAGTGTATTGGACTGAAGAGGATCTACTGTTCTTGTCAGGTTCCTAAGCAGACTTGAACTAGATATGGCCGTGTGTGTAGGAAGCACAGTTCATTTGTTCTGAGCAAGCTCACTGTTCGGACCCTATAGGAAACACAGTAGAGTAGAAGAGTGCTCTTTTCTCAAAAGCGGAGTGTTTTTCTTGTAAGGCGAGCTAGCGTTTGTTTCCCATTCCTAAATGGAGTTGAATCACATGCAGTTTCTTGTCCTACGAGCAAGAGTTGTTTTCTGGTAAGGAAAGTCACTATTGTGCTCCCATTGCCATACACAGTGCAAATAGCACTCCCGTCTGTTCCCAGCAAGTACAGTGTATCGGACTGAAGAGGACATACTGTTCTTGTCAGTTTCCTAAGCAGAGTTGAAATAGATATGGCCCGTGTGTGTAGGAAGCACAGTTCTTATGTTCTGAGCAAGCTCACTGTTCTGGACCTATAGGAAACACAGTAGAGTAGAAGAGTGCTCTTTTCTCAAAAGCAGAGTGTGTTTCTTGTATGGCAAGCTAGCGTTTGTTTCCTAGTCCTAAATGGAGTTGAATCACATGCAGTTTCAGGTCCTAAGAACAAGAGTTGTTTTCTGGTGAGGAAAGTCACATTGAGCTCCCATTGCCATACACTGTGCAAATAGCACTCGCGTCTGTTCCCAGAAAGTACAGTGTATTGGACTGAAGAGGATCTACTGTTCTTGTCAGGTTCCTAAGCAGAGTTGAACTAGATATGGCTGTGTGTGTAGGAAGCACAGTTTTTTTGTTCTGAGCAAGCTCACTTTTCGGACCCCATAGAAAACACAGTAGAGTAGAAGAGTGCTTTTTTCTCAAACGTAGAGTGTGTTTCTTTTAAGACGAGCTAGCTTTTGTTTCCCATTCCTAAATGGAGTGGAATCACATGCAGTTTCTGGTCCTACGAGCAAGTGTTGTTTTCTGGTAAGGAAAGTCACTATTGCGCTCTCATTGCCATACACAGTGCAAATAGCCCTCCCGTCTGTTCCCAGCAAGTACAGTGTATTGGACTGAAGAGGAGCTACTGTTCTTGTCAGTTTCCTAAGAAGAGTTGAACTAGATATGGCCCATGTGTTTAGGAAGCACAGTTCATTTTTTCTGAGCACGCTCACTGTTCTGGCCATATAGGAAGCACAGTAGAGTAGAAGAGTGCTCTTTTCTCAAAAGCAGAGTGTGTTTCTTGTAAAGTGAGCTAGAGTTTGTTTCCCAGTCCTAAATGGAGTTGAGTCACATGCAGTTTTTTGTCCTACGAGCAAGAGTTGTTTTCTGGTAAGACTAGTCACTATTGTGCTCCAATTGCCATACACAGTGAAAATAGCACTCACGTCTGTTCCCCGCAAGTAAAGTGTATTGGACTGAAGAGGAGCTACTGTTCTTGTCAGTTTCCTAAGCAGAGTTGAACTAGATATGGCCCGTGTGTGTAGGAAGCACAGTTCTTTTGTTCTGAGCAAGCTCACTGTTCAGAACCCATAGGAAACGCAGTAGAGCAGAAGAGTGCTCTTTTCTCAAAAGCAGAGTGTGTTTCATGTAAGGCGAGCTAGCATTTGTTTCCCAGTCCTAAATGGAGTTGAATCACATGCAGTTTCTGGTCCTACGAGCAAGAGTTGTTTTCTGGTAAGGAAAGTCACTATTGTGCTCCCATTGCCACACACAGTGCAAGTAGCACTCGCGTCGGTTCCCAGAAAGTACATTGTATCGGACTGAAGAGGAGCTACTGTTCTTGTCAGTTTCTTAAGCAGAGTTGAACTAGATATGGCCCATGTGTAGGAAGCACAGTTCTTTTGTTCTGAGCAAGCTCACTGTTCTGGCCCTATAGGAAACACAGTAGAGTAGAAGAGTGCTCTTTTCTCTAATGCAGAGTGTGTTTCTTGTAAGGCGAACTAGCGTTTGTTTCCCAGTCCTAAATGGAGTTGAATCACATGCAGTTTCTGGTCCTACGAGCAAGAGTTGTTTTATGGTAAGAAGAGTCACTATTGCTCTGCCATTGCCATACACAGGACAAATAGAACTGGCGTCTGTTCCCAGCAAGTACAGTGTATTGGACTGAAGAGGATCTACTGTTCTTGTCAGGTTCCTAAGCAGACTTGAACTAGATATGGCCGTGTGTGTAGGAAGCACAGTTCATTTGTTCTGAGCAAGCTCACTGTTCGGACCCTATAGGAAACACAGTAGAGTAGAAGAGTGCTCTTTTCTCAAAAGCGGAGTGTTTTTCTTGTAAGGCGAGCTAGCGTTTGTTTCCCATTCCTAAATGGAGTTGAATCACATGCAGTTTCTTGTCCTACGAGCAAGAGTTGTTTTCTGGTAAGGAAAGTCACTATTGCGCTCCCATTGCCATACACAGTGCAAATAGCACTCCCGTCTGTTCCCAGAAAGTACAGTGTATTGGACTGAAGAGGATCTACTGTTCTTGTCAGGTTCCTAAGCAGAGTTGAACTAGATATGGCCGTGTGTGTAGGAAGCACAGTTTTTTTGTTCTGAGCAAGCTCACTTTTCGGACCCCATAGAAAACACAGTAGAGTAGAAGAGTGCTTTTTTCTCAAACGTAGAGTGTGTTTCTTTTAAGACGAGCTAGCTTTTGTTTCCCATTCCTAAATGGAGTGGAATCACATGCAGTTTCTGGTCCTACGAGCAAGTGTTGTTTTCTGGTAAGGAAAGTCACTATTGCGCTCTCATTGCCATACACAGTGCAAATAGCCCTCCCGTCTGTTCCCAGCAAGTACAGTGTATTGGACTGAAGAGGAGCTACTGTTCTTGTCAGTTTCCTAAGAAGAGTTGAACTAGATATGGCCCATGTGTTTAGGAAGCACAGTTCATTTTTTCTGAGCACGCTCACTGTTCTGGCCATATAGGAAGCACAGTAGAGTAGAAGAGTGCTCTTTTCTCAAAAGCAGAGTGTGTTTCTTGTAAAGTGAGCTAGAGTTTGTTTCCCAGTCCTAAATGGAGTTGAGTCACATGCAGTTTTTGGTTCTATGAGCAAGAGTTGTTTTCTGGTAAAACGAGTCACTATTGTGCTCCAATTGCCATACACAGTGCAAATAGCACTGGCGTCTGTTCCCAGCAAGTACAGTGTATTGGACTGAAGAGGATCTACTGTTCTTGTCAGTTTCCCAAGCAGAGTTGAACTAGATATGGCCCGTGTGTGGGAAGCTCAGTTCTTTTGTTCTGAGCAAGCTCACTGTTTTGGACCTGTAGGAAACACAGTAGAGTAGAAGAGTGCTCTTTTTCTAAAGCAGAGTGTGTTTCTTGTAAGGCGAGCTAGCATTTGTTTCCCAGTCCTAAATGGCATTGAGTCACATGCAGTTTTTGGTCCTATGAGCAAGAGTTGTTTTCTGGTAAGGAAAGTCACTATGGCGCTCTAATTGCCATACACAGTGTAAATAGCACTCGCGTCTGTTCCCAGCAAGTACAGTGTATTGGACTGAAGAGGAGCTACTGTTCTTCTCAGTTTCCTAAGCAGATTTGAACTAGATATGGCCCGTGTGTCTAGGAAGCACAGTTCATTTGTTCTGAGCAAGCTAACTGTTCTGGCCCTATAGGAAACACAGTAGAGTAGAAGAGTGCTCTTTTCTCAAAAGTAGAATGTGTTTCTTGTAAGGTGAGCTAGAGTTTGTTTCCCAGTCCTAAATGGAGTTGAATCACAGACAGTTTTTGGTCCTACGAGCAAGAGTTGTTTTCTGGTAAGAAGAGTCACTATTGCGCTCCAAATGCCATACACAGTGCAAATAGCACTCGTGTCTGTTCCCAGCAAGTACAGTGTATTGGACTGAATAGGAGCTACTGTTCTTGTCAGTTTCCTAAGCAGAATTGAACTAGATATGGCCGTGTGTGTAGGAAGCACAGTTCTTTTGTTCTGAGCAAGCTCACTTTCGGACCCCATAGGAAACAAAGTAGAGTAGAAGAGTGCTGTTTTCCCAAAAGCAGAGTGTGTTTCTTGTAAGGCGAGCTAGCGTTTGTTTCCCAGTCCTAAATGGAGTTGAATCACATGCAGTTTCTGGTCCTACGAGCAAGAGTTGTTTTCTGGTAAGGAAAGTCACTATTGTGCTCACATTGCCATACACAGTGCAAATAGCACTTGCGTCTGTTCCAAACAAGCACAGTGTATCGGACTGAAGAGGAGCTACTGTTCTTGTCAGTTTCCTAAGCACAGTTGAACTAGATAAGGCCCGTGTGTGTAGGAAGCACAGTTCTTATGTTCTGAGCAAGCTCACTGTTCTGGCCCTATAGGAAACACAGTAGAGTAGAAAAGTGCTCTTTTCTCAAAAGCAGACTGTGTTTCTTGTAAGGCGAGCTAGCGTTTGTTCCCTAGTCCTAAATGTAGTTGAATCACATGCAGTTTCTGGTCCTACGAACAAGAGTTTTTTTCTGGTAAGGAAAGTCACTATTGTGCTCCCATTGTCATACACAGGGCAAATAGCACTCGCGTCTTTTCCCAGCAAGTACAGTGTATCGGACTGAAGAGGATCTACTGTTCTTGTCAGGTTCCTAAGCAGAATTGAACTAGATATGGCCGTGTGTTTAGGAAGCACAGTTCTTTTGTTCTGAGCAAGCTCACTGTTCGGACCCCATAGGAAACACATTAGAGTAGAAGAGTGCTCTTTTCTCAAAAGCAGAGTGTGTTTCTTGTAAGGCGAGCTAGCGTTTGTTTCCCAGTCCTAAATGGAGTTGAATCACATGCAGTTTGTGTTCCTAGGAGCAAGATTTGTTTTCTGTTAAGGAAAGTCACTATTGCGCTCTCATTGCCATACACAGTGCAAATAGCACTCGCGTCTGTTCCCAGCAAGTACAGTGTATTGGACTGAAGAGGAGCTACTGTTCTTGTCAGTTTCCTAAGCAGAGTTGAACTAGTTATTACCCGTTTGTAGGAAGCACAGTTCTTTTGTTCTGAGCAAGTTCACTGTTCTGGTCTTATAGGAAACACAGTAGAGTAGAAGATTGCTCTTTTCTCAAAAGCAGAGTGTGTTTCTTGTAAGGCGAGCTAGCGTTTGTTTCCCAGTTTTAAATGGAGTTGAATCCCATCAGTTTCTGGTCCTACGAGCAAGAGTTGTTTTCTGGTAAGAAGAGTCACTATTGCGCTCCCATTGTCATACACAGGGCAAATAGCACTGGCATCTGATCCCCGGAAGTACAGTGTATTGGACTGAAGAGGATCTACTGTTCTTGTCAGGTTCCTACGCAGAATTGAACTAGATATGGCCATGTGTGTAGAAAGCACAGTTCTTTTGTTCTGAGCAAGCTCACTGTATGGACCCCATAGGAAACACAGTAGAGTAGAAGAGTGCTCTTTTCTCAAAAGCAGAGTGTGTTTATTGAAAGGCGAGCTAGTGTTTCTTTCCCAGTCAGAAATGGAATTGAATTCCGTTCAGTTTCTGGTACCACGAGTAAGAGATTTTTCTGGTAAGAAGAGTCACTATTGCACTGCCATTGCCATACACAGGACAAAAAGCACTGGCATCTGTTCGTAGCAAGTACAGTGTATTGGGCTGAAGAGGATCTACTGTTCTTGTCAGGTTCCTAAGCAGACTTGAACTAGATATGGCCGTGTGTGTAGGAAGCACAGTTTTTTTTTTCTGAGCAAGCTCACTGTTCGGACCTCATAGGAAACACAGTGGAGTAGAAGAGCGCTTTTTTCTCAAAAGCAGAGTGTGTTTCTTTTAAGGCGAGCTAGCGTTTGTTTCCCAGTCCTAAATGGAGTGGAATCACTTGCAGTTTGTGTTCCTACGAGCAAGAGTTGTTTTCTGGTAAGGAAAGTCACTATTGTGCTCCCATTGCCATACACAGTGCAAATAGCCCTCCCATCTGTTCCCAGCAAGTACAGTGTATTGGACTGAAGAGGCGCTACTGTTCTTCTCAGATTCCTAAGCAGAGTTGAACTAGATATGGCCCGTGTGTGTAGGAAGCACAGTTCTTTTTTTCTGAGCAAGCTCACTGTTCTGGCCCTATGGGAAACACAGTAGAGTAGAAGAGTGCTCTTTTCTCAAAAGCAGAGTGTGTTTCTTGTAAAGCGAGCTAGAGTTTGTTTCCCAGTCCTAAATGGAGTTGAATCACATGCAGTTTCTGGTCCACGAGCAAGAGTTGTTTTCTGGTAAGAAGAGTCACTATTGCGCTGCCATTGCCATACACAGGACAAATAGCCCTGGCGTCTGTTCCCAGCAAGTACAGTGTATTGGACTGAAGAGGATCTACTGTTCTTGTCAGGTTCCTAAGCAGAATTGAACTAGATATGGCCGTGTGTGTAGGAAGCACAGTTCTTTGGTCTGAGCAAGCTCACTGTTCGGACCCTATAGGAAACACAGTAGAGTAGAAGAGTGCTCTTTTATCAAAAGCAGAGTGTGTTTCTTGTAAGGCGAGCTAGCGTTTGTTTCCCAGTCCTAAATGGAGTTGAATCACATGCAGTTTCTGGTCCTATGAGCAAGAGTTGTTTTCTGGTAAGGAAAGTCACTATTGCGCTCCCATTGCCATACACAGTGCAAATAGCACTCGTGTCTGTTCCCAGCAAGTACAGTGTATCGGACTGAAGAGGAGCTACTTTTATTGTCAGTTTCCTAAGCAGAGTTGAAGTAGATATGGCCCGTGTGTAGGAAGCACAGTTCTTATGTTCTGAGCAAGCTCACTGTTCTGGCCCTATAGGAAACACAGTAGAGTTGAAGAGTGCTCTTTTCTCTAAAGCAGAGTGTGTTTCTTGTAAGTCGAGCTAGCGTTTGTTTCCAAGTCCTAAATGGAGTTGAATCACATGCATTTTCAGGTCCTACGAACAAGAGTTCTTTTCTGGTAAGGAAAGTCACATTGCGCTCCCTTTGCCATACACAGTGCAAATAGCCCTCCCACCTGTTCCCAGCAAGTACAATGTATTGCACTGAAGAGGAGCTACTGTTCTTCTCAGTTTCCTAAGCAGAATTGAACTAAATATGGCCGTGTGTGTAGGAAGCACAGTTCTTTTGTTCTGAGCAAGTTCAGTGCTCGGACTCCATAGGAAACACAGTAGAGTAGAAGAGTACTCTTTTCTCAAAAGCAGAGTGTGTTTCTTGTAAGGTGAGCTAGTGTTTGTTTCCCAGTCTTAAATGGAGTTGAATCACATGCAGTTTCTGGTCCTACGACCAAGAGTTGTTTTCTGGTAAGGAAAGTCACTATAGTGCTCCCATTGCCATACACAGTGCAAATAGCACAAGCGTCTGTTCCCAGCAAGTACAGTGTATTGGACTGAAGAGGAGCTACTGTTCTTCTCTGTTTCCTAAGCAGAGTTGAACTAGATATGGCTCGTGTGTCTAGGAAGCACAGTTCATTTGTTCTTAGCAAGCTAACTGTTCTGGCCCTATAGGAAACACAGTAGAGTAGAAGAGTGCTCTTTTCTCAAAAGCAGAGTGTGTTTCTTGTAAGGTGAGCTAGAGTTTGTTTCCCAGTCCTAAATGGAGTTGAGTCAAATGCAGTTTTTGGTCCTACGAGCAATAGTTGTTTTCTGGTAAGACGAGTCACTATTGTGCTCCAATTGCCATACACAGTGCACATAGCACTCGCGTCTGTTCTCAGCAAGTACAGTGTAACGGACTGAAGAGGAGCTGCTGTTCTTGTCAGTTTCCCAAGCAGAGTTGAAATAGATATGGCCCGTGTGTTTAGGAAGCACAGTTATTATGTTCTGAGCAAGCTCACTGTTCTGGTCCTACAGGAAACACAGTAGAGTAGAAGACTGCTCTTTTCTCTAAAGCAGAGTGTGTTTCTTGTAAGGCGAGCTCGCGTTTGTTTCCCAGTCCTAAATGGAGTTGAATCACAGACAGTTTCTGGTCCTACGAGCAAGAAATGTTTTCTGGTAAGGAAAGTCATTATTGTGCTCCCATTGCCATACACAGTGCAAACAGCACATGCGTCTGTTCCCAGCAAGTACAGTGTATTGGACTGAAGAGGAGCTACTGTTCTTCTCAGTTTCCTAAGCAGAGTTGAACTAGATATGGCCCGTGTGTCTAGGAAGCACAGTTCATTTGTTCTGAGCAAGCTCACTGTTCTGGCCCTATAGGAAACACAGTAGAGTAGAAGAGTGCTCTTTTCTCAAAAGTAGAATGTGTTTCTTGTAAGGTGAGCTAGAGTTTGTTTCCCAGTTCTAAATGGAGTTGAATCACAGACAGTTTTTGGTCCTACGAGCAAGAGTTGTTTTCTGGTAAGAAGAGTCACTATTGCGCTCCAAATGCCATACACAGTGCAAATAGCACTCGTGTCTGTTCCCAGCAAGTACAGTGTATTGGACTGAATAGGAGGTACTGTTCTTGTCAGTTTCCTAAGCAGAATTGAACTAGATATGGCCGTGTGTGTAGGAAGCACAGTTCTTTTGTTCTGAGCAAGCTCACTTTCAGACCCCATAGGAAACAAAGTAGAGTAGAAGAGTGCTCTTTTCCCAAAAGCAGAGTGTGTTTCTTGTAAGGCGAGCTAGCGTTTGTTTCCCAGTCCTAAATGGAGTTGAATCACATGCAGTTTCTGGTACTACGAGCAAGAGTTGTTTTCTGGTAAGGAAAGTCACTATTGTGCTCACATTGCCATACACAGTGCAAATAGCACTTGCGTCTGTTCCAAGCAAGTACAGTGTATCGGACTGAAGAGGAGCTACTGTTCTTGTCAGTTTCCTAAGCTGAGTTGAACTAGATATGGCCCGTGTGTGTAGGAAGCACAGTTCTTTTGTTCTGAGCAAGCTCACTGTTCAGACCCCATAGGAAACACAGTAGAGCAGAAGAGTGCTCTTTTCTCAAAAGAAGAGTGTGTTTCATGTAAGGCGAGCTAGCATTTGTTTCCCAGTCCTAAATGGAGTTGAATCACATGCAGTTTCTGGTCCTACGAGCAAGAGTTGTTTTCTGGTAAGGAAAGTCACTATTGTGCTCCCATTGCCACACACAGTGCAAGTAGCACTCGCGTCGGTTCCCAGAAAGTACATTGTATCGGACAGAAGAGGAGCTACTGTTCTTGTCAGTTTCTTAAGCAGAGTTGAAGTAGATATGGCCCGTGTGTAGGAAGCACAGTTCTTATGTTCTAGGCAAGCTCACTGTTCTGGCCCTATAGGAAACACAGTAGAGTTGAAGAGTGCTCTTTTCTCTAAAGCAGAGTGTGTTTCTTGTAAGGCGAGCTAGCGTTTGTTTCCAAGTCCTAAATGGAGTTGAATCACATGCAGTTTCAGGTCCTACGAACAAGAGTTCTTTTCTGGTAAGGAAAGTCACATTGCGCTCCCATTGCCATACACAGTGCAAATAGCCCTCCCACCTGTTCCCAGCAAGTACAATGTATTGGACTGAAGAGGAGCTACTGTTCTTGTCAGTTTCCTAAGCAGAATTGAACTAAATATGGCCGTGTGTGTAGGAAGCACAGTTCTTTTGTTCTGAGCAAGTTCAGTGCTCGGACTCCATAAGAAACACAGTAGAGTAGAAGAGTGCTCTTTTCTCAAAAGCAGAGTGTGTTTCTTGTAAGGTGAGCTAGCGTTTGTTTCCCAGTCCTAAATGGAGTTGAATCACATGCAGTTTCTGGTCCTATGAGCAAGAGTTGTTTTCTGGTAAGGAAAGTCACTATTGAGCTCCCATTGATATACACAGTGCAAATAGCACTCGCGTCTGTTCCGAGCAAGTACAGTGTATTGGACTGAAGAGGAGTTACTGTTCTTGTCAGTTTCCTAAGCAGAGTTGAACTAGATATGGCCCTTGTGTGTAGGAAGCACAGTTCTTTTGTTCTGAGCAAGCTCACTGTTCTGGCCCTGTAGGAAACACAGTAGAGTAGAAGAGTGCTCTTTTTCTAAAGCAGAGTGTGTTTCTTGTAAGGCGAGCTAGCATTTGTCCCAGTCCTAAATTGCGTTGAATCACATGCAGTTTTTGGTCATACGAGCAAGAGTTGTTTTCTGGTAAGAAAGTCACTATTGCGCTCTCATTGCCATACACAGTGTAAATTGCACTCGCGTCTGTTCCCATCAAGTACAGTGTATTGGACTGAAGAGGAGCTACTGTTCTTGTCAGTTTCCTAAGCAGAGTTGAACTACATATGGTCCCTGTGTGTAGGAACCACAGTTCTTTTGTTCTGAGCAAGCTCACTGTTTGGACCCCATAGGAAACACAGTAGAGTAGAAGAGTGCTCTTTTCTCTAAAGCAGTGTGTTTCTTGTAAGGTGAGCTAGTGTTTGTTTCCCAGTCCTAAATGGAGTTGAATTACATGCAGTTTCTGGTCCTACGACCAAGAGTTGTTTTCTGGTAAGGAAAGTCACTATTGTGCTCCCATTGCCATACACAGTGCAAATAGCACAAGCGTCTGTTCCCAGCAAGTACAGTGTATTGGACTGAAGAGGAGCTACTGTTCTTCTCTGTTTCCTAAGCAGAGTTGAACTACATATGGTCCGTGTGTGTAGGAACCACAGTACTTTTGTTCTGAGCAAGCTCACTGTTTGGACCCCATAGGAAACACAGTAGAGTAGAAGAGTGCTCTTTTCTCAAAAGCAGTGTGTTTCTTGTAAGGTGAGCTAGTGTTTGTTTCCCAGTCCTAAATGGAGTTGAGTCACATGCAGTTTTTTGTCCTACGAGCAAGAGTTGTTTTCTGGTAAGACTAGTCACTATTGTGCTCCAATTGCCATACACAGTGAAAATAGCACTCACGTCTGTTCCCCGCAAGTAAAGTGTATTGGACTGAAGAGGAGCTACTGTTCTTGTCAGTTTCCTAAGCAGAGTTGAACTAGATATGGCCCCTGTGTGTAGGAAGCACAGTTCTTTTGTTCTGAGCAAGCTCACTGTTCAGAACCCATAGGAAACACAGTAGAGCAGAAGAGTGCTCTTTTCTCAAAAGCAGAGTGTGTTTCATGTAAGGCGAGCTAGCATTTGTTTTCCAGTCCTAAATGGAGTTGAATCACATGCAGTTTCTGGTCCTACGAGCAAGAGTTGTTTTCTGGTAAGGAAAGTCACTATTGTGCTCCCATTGCCACACACAGTGCAAGTAGCACTCGCGTCGGTTCCCAGAAAGTACATTGTATCGGACTGAAGAGGAGCTACTGTTCTTGTCAGTTTCTTAAGCAGAGTTGAACTAGATATGCCCCATGTGTAGGAAGCACAGTTCTTTTGTTCTGAGCAAGCTCACTGTTCTGGCCCTATAGGAAACACAGTAGAGTAGAGGAGTGCACTTTTCTCTAATGCAGAGTGTGTTTCTTGTAAGGCGAACTAGTGTTTGTTTCCCAGTCCTAAATGGAGTTGAATCACATGCAGTTTCTGGTGCTACGAGCAAGAGTTGTTTTATGGTAAGAAGAGTCACTATTGCTCTGCCATTGCCATACACAGGACAAATAGAACTGGCGTCTGTTCCCAGCAAGTACAGTGTATTGGACTGAAGAGGATCTACTGTTTTTGTCAGGTTCCTAAGCAGACTTGAACTAGATATGGCCGTGTGTGTAGGAAGCACAGTTCTTTTGTTCTGAGCAAGCTCACTGTTCAGAACCCATAGGAAACACAGTAGAGCAGAAGAGTGCTCTTTTCTCAAAAGCAGAGTGTGTTTCATGTAAGGCGAGCTAGCATTTGTTTCCCAGTCCTAAATGGAGTTGAATCACATGCAGTTTCTGGTCCTACGAGCAAGAGTTGTTTTCTGGTAAGGAAAGTCACTATTGTGCTCCCATTGCCACACACAGTGCAAGTAGCACTCGCGTCGGTTCCCAGAAAGTACATTGTATCGGACTGAAGAGGAGCTACTGTTCTTGTCAGTTTCTTAAGCAGAGTTGAACTAGATATGGCCCATGTGTAGGAAGCACAGTTCTTTTGTTCTGAGCAAGCTCACTGTTCTGGCCCTATAGGAAACACAGTAGAGTAGAAGAGTGCTCTTTTCTCTAATGCAGAGTGTTTTTCTTGTAAGGCGAACTAGTGTTTGTTTCCCAGTCCTAAATGGAGTTGAATCACATGCAGTTTCTGGTCCTACGAGCAAGAGTTGTTTTATGGTAAGAAGAGTCACTATTGCTCTGCCATTGCCATACACAGGACAAATAGAACTGGCGTCTGTTCCCAGCAAGTACAGTGTATTGGACTGAAGAGGATCTACTGTTCTTGTCAGGTTCCTAAGCAGACTTGAACTAGATATGGCCGTGTGTGTAGGAAGCACAGTTCATTTGTTCTGAGCAAGCTCACTGTTCGGACCCTATAGGAAACACAGTAGAGTAGAAGAGTGCTCTTTTCTCAAAAGCGGAGTGTTTTTCTTGTAAGGCGAGCTAGCGTTTGTTTCCCATTCCTAAATGGAGTTGAATCACATGCAGTTTCTTCTCCTACGAGCAAGAGTTGTTTTCTGGTAAGGAAAGTCACTATTGCGCTCCCATTGCCATACACAGTGCAAATAGCACTCCCGTCTGTTCCCAGCAAGTACAGTGTATCGGACTGAAGAGGAGATACTGTTCTTGTCAGTTTCCTAAGCAGAGTTGAAATAGATATGGCCCGAATGTGTAGGAAGCACAGTTCTTATGTTCTGAGCAAGCTCACTGTTCTGGACCTATAGGAAACACAGTAGAGTAGAAGAGTGCTCTTTTCTCAAAAGCAGAGTGTGTTTCTTGTATGGCAAGCTAGCGTTTGTTTCCTAGTCCTAAATGGAGTTGAATCACATGCAGTTTCAGGTCCTAAGAACAAGAGTTGTTTTCTGGTAAGGAAAGTCACATTGCGCTCCCATTGCCATACACTGTGCAAATAGCACTCGCGTCTGTTCCCAGAAAGTACAGTGTATTGGACTGAAGAGGATCTACTGTTCTTGTCAGGTTCCTAAGCAGAGTTGAACTAGATATGGCCGTGTGTGTAGGAAGCACAGTTTTTTTGTTCTGAGCAAGCTCACTTTTCGGACCCCATAGAAAACACAGTAGAGTAGAAGAGTGCTTTTTTCTCAAACGTAGAGTGTGTTTCTTTTAAGACGAGCTAGCTTTTGTTTCCCATTCCTAAATGGAGTGGAATCACATGCAGTTTCTGGTCCTACGAGCAAGTGTTGTTTTCTGGTAAGGAAAGTCACTATTGCGCTCTCATTGCCATACACAGTGCAAATAGCCCTCCCGTCTGTTCCCAGCAAGTACAGTGTATTGGACTGAAGAGGAGCTACTGTTCTTGTCAGTTTCCTAAGAAGAGTTGAACTAGATATGGCCCATGTGTTTAGGAAGCACAGTTCATTTTTTCTGAGCACGCTCACTGTTCTGGCCATATAGGAAGCACAGTAGAGTAGAAGAGTGCTCTTTTCTCAAAAGCAGAGTGTGTTTCTTGTAAAGCGAGCTAGAGTTTGTTTCCCAGTCCTAAATGGAGTTGAGTCACATGCAGTTTTTTGTTCTATGAGCAAGAGTTGTTTTCTGGTAAAACGAGTCACTATTTTGCTCCAATTGCCATACACAGAGCAAATAGCACTGGCGTCTGTTCCCAGCAAGTACAGTGTATTGGACTGAAGAGGATCTACAGTTCTTGTCAGTTTCCCAAGCAGAGTTGAACTAGATATGGCCCGTGTGTGGGAAGCTCAGTTCTTTTGTTCTGAGCAAGCTCAATGTTTTGGCCCTGTAGGAAACACAGTAGAGTAGAAGAGTGCTCTTTTTCTAAAGCAGAGTGTGTTTCTTGTAAGGCGAGCTAGCATTTGTTTCCCAGTCCTAAATGGCATTGAATCACATGCAGTTTTTGGTCCTATGAGCAAGAGTTGTTTTCTGGTAAGGAAAGTCACTATGGCGCTCTAATTGCCATACACAGTGTAAATAGCACTCGCGTCTGTTCCCAGCAAGTACAGTGTATTGGACTGAAGAGGAGCTACTGTACTTGTCAGTTTCCTAAGCAGAGTTGAACTACATATGGTCCGTGTGTGTAGGAAGCACAGTTCTTTTGTTCTGAGCAAGCTCACTGTTCGGACCGCATAGGAAACACAGTAGAGTACAAGAGTGCTCTTTTCTCCAAAGCAGTGTGTTTCTTGTAAGGCGAGCTAGCGTTTGTTTCCCAGTCCTAAATGGAGTTGAATCACATGCAGTTTCTGGTGCTACGACCAAGAGTTGTTTTCTGGTAAGGAAAGTCACTATTGTGCTCCCATTGCCATACACAGTGCAAATAGCTCAAGCGTCTGTTCCCAGCAAGTACAGTGTATTGGACTGAAGAGGAGCTACTGTTCTTCTCTGTTTCCTAAGCAGAGTTGAACTACATATGGTCCGTGTGTGTAGGAACCACAGTTCTTTTGTTCTGAGCAAGCTCACTGTTTGGACCCCATAGGAAACACAGTAGAGTAGAAGAGTGCTCTTTTCTCTAAAGCAGTGTGTTTCTTGTAAGGTGAGCTAGTGTTTGTTTCCCAGTCCTAAATGGAGTTGAATCACATGCAGTTTCTGGTCCTACGACCAAGAGTTGTTTTCTGGTAAAGAAAGTCACTATTGTGCTCCCATTGCCATACACAGTGCAAATAGCACAAGCGTCTGTTCCCAGCAAGTACAGTGTATTGGACTGAAGAGGAGCTACTGTTCTTCTCTGTTTCCTAAGCAGAGTTGAACTAGATATGGCCCGTGTGTCTAGGAAGCACAGTTCATTTGTTCTGAGCAGGATAACTGTTCTGGCCCTATAGGAAACACAGTAGAGTAGAAGAGTGCTCTTTTCTCAAAAGCAGAGTGTGTTTCTTGTAAGGTGAGCTAGAGTTTGTTTCCCAGTCCTAAATGGAGTTGAGTCAAATGCAGTTTTTGTTCCTACGAGCAATAGTTGTTTTCTGGTAAGACGAGTCACTATTGTGCTCCAATTGCCATACACAGTGCACATAGCACTCGCGTCTGTTCTCAGCAAGTACAGTGTAACGGACTGAAGAGGAGCTGCTGTTCTTGTCAGTTTCCTAAGCAGAGTTGAAATAGATATGGCCCGTGTGTTTAGGAAGCACAGTTATTATGTTCTGAGCAAGCTCACTGTTCTGGTCCTACAGGAAACACAGTAGAGTAGAAGACTGCTCTTTTCTCTAAAGCAGAGTGTGTTTCTTGTAAGGCGAGCTCGCGTTTGTTTCCCAGTCCTAAATGGAGTTGAATCACAGACAGTTTCTGGTCCTATGAGCAAGAAATGTTTTCTGGTAAGGAAAGTCATTATTGTGCTCCCATTGCCATACACAGTGCAAATAGCACATGTGTCTGTTCCCAGCAAGTACAGTGTATTGGACTGAAGAGGAGCTACTGTTCTTGTCAGGTTCCTAAGCAGAGTTGAACTAGATATGGCCCGTGTGTGTAGGAAGCGAGTTCTTATGTTATGAGCAAGCTCACTGTTCTGGCCCTATAGGAAACACAGTAGAGTAGAAGAGTGCTCTTTTCTCTAAAGCAGAGTGTGTTTCTTGTAAGGCGAGCTAGCGTTTGTTTCCCAGTCCTAAATGGAGTTGAGTCACATGCAGTTTTTTGTCCTACGAGCAAGAGTTGTTTTCTGGTAAGACTAGTCACTATTGTGCTCCAATTGCCATACACAGTGAAAATAGCACTCACGTCTGTTCCCCGCAAGTAAAGTGTATTGGACTGAAGAGGAGCTACTGTTCTTGTCAGTTTCCTAAGCAGAGTTGAACTAGATATGGCGCCCGTGTGTGTAGGAAGCACAGTTCTTTTGTTCTGAGCAAGCTCACTGTTCAGAACCATAGGAAACGCAAGTAGAGCAGAAGAGTGCTCTTTTTCTCAAAAGCAGAGTGTGTTTCATGTAAGGCGAGCTAGCATTTGTTTCCCAGTTCCTAAATGGAGTTGAATCACATGCAGTTTCTGGTCCTACGAGCAAGAGTTGTTTTCTGGTAAGGAAAGTCACTATTGTGCTCCCATTGCCACACACAGTGCAAGTAGCACTCGCGTCGGTTCCCAGAAAGTACATTGTATCGGACTGAAGAGGATCTACTGTTCTTGTCAGTTTCTTAAGCAGAGTTGAACTAGATATGGCCCATGTTTAGGAAGCACAGTTCTTTTGTTCTGAGCAAGCTCACTGTTCTGGCACTATAGGAAACACAGTAGAGTAGAAGAGTGCTCTTTTCTCTAATGCAGAGTGTGTTTCTTGTAAGGCGAACTAGTGTTTGTTTCCCAGTCCTAAATGGAGTTGAATCACATGCAGTTTCTGGTCCTACGAGCAAGAGTTGTTTTATGGTAAGAAGAGTCACTATTGCTCTGCCATTGCCATACACAGGACAAATAGAACTGGCGTCTGTTCCCAGCAAGTACAGTGTATTGGACTGAAGAGGATCTACTGTTCTTGTCAGGTTCCTAAGCAGACTTGAACTAGATATGGCCGTGTGTGTAGGAAGCACAGTTCATTTGTTCTGAGCAAGCTCACTGTTCGGACCCTATAGGAAACACAGTAGAGTAGAAGAGTGCTCTTTTCTCAAAAGCGGAGTGTTTTTCTTGTAAGGCGAGCTAGCAATTGTTTCCCATTCCTAAATGGAGTTGAATCACATGCAGTTTCTTGTCCTACGAGCAAGAGTTGTTTTCTGGTAAGGAAAGTCACTATTGCGCTCCCATTGCCATACACAGTGCAAATAGCACTCCCGTCTGTTCCCAGCAAGTACAGTGTATCGGACTGAAGAGGAGATACTGTTCTTGTCAGTTTCCTAAGCAGAGTTGAAATAGATATGGCCCGTGTGTGTAGGAAGCACAGTTCTTATGTTCTGAGCAAGCTCAGTGTTCTGGACCTATAGGAAACACAGTAGAGTAGAAGAGTGCTCTTTTCTCAAAAGCAGAGTGTGTTTCTTGTATGGCAAGCTAGCGTTTGTTTCCCAGTCCTAAATGGAGTTGAATCACATGCAGTTTCAGGTCCTAAGAACAAGAGTTGTTTTCTGGTAAGGAAAGTCACATTGCACTCCCATTTCCATACAGTGTGCAAATAGCACTCGCGTCTGTTCCCAGAAAGTACAGTGTATTGGACTGAAGAGGATCTACTGTTCTTGTCAGGTTCCTAAGCAGAGTTGAACTAGATATGGCCGTGTGTGTAGGAAGCACAGTTTTTTTGTTCTGAGCAAGCTCACTTTTCGGACCCCATAGAAAACACAGTAGAGTAGAAGAGTGCTTTTTTCTCAAACGTAGAGTTGTGTTTCTTTTAAGACGAGCTAGCTTTTGTTTCCCATTCCTAAATGGAGTGGAATCACATGCAGTTTCTGGTCCTACGAGCAAGTGTTGTTTTCTGGTAAGAAAAGTCACTATTACGCTCTCATTGCCATACACAGTGCAAATAGCCCTCCCGTCTGTTCCCAGCAAGTACAGTGTATTGGACTGAAGAGGAGCTACTGTTCTTGTCAGTTTCCTAAGAAGAGTTGAACTAGATATGGCCCATGTGTTTAGGAAGCACAGTTCATTTTTTCTGAGCACGCTCACTGTTCTGGCCATATAGGAAGCACAGTAGAGTAGAAGAGTGCTCTTTTCTCAAAAGCAGAGTGTGTTTCTTGTAAAGCGAGCTAGAGTTTGTTTCCAAGTCCTAAATGGAGTTGAGTCACATGCAGTTTTTTGTTCTATGAGCAAGAGTTGTTTTCTGGTAAAACGAGTCACTATTGTGCTCCAATTGCCATACACAGTGCAAATAGCACTGGCGTCTGTTCCCAGCAAGTACAGTGTATTGGACTGAAGAGGATCTACTGTTCTTGTCAGTTTCCCAAGCAGAGTTGAACTAGATATGGCCCGTGTGTGGGAAGCTCAGTTCTTTTCTTCTGAGCAAGCTCACTGTTTTGGCCCTGTAGGAAACACAGTAGAGTAGAAGAGTGCTCTTTTTCTAAAGCAGAGTGTGTTTCTTGTAAGGCGAGCTAGCATTTGTTTCCCAGTCCTAAATGGCATTGAATCACATGCAGTTTTTGGTCCTATGAGCAAGAGTTGTTTTCTGGTAAGGAAAGTCACTATGGCGCTCTAATTGCCATACACAGTGTAAATAGCACTCGCGTCTGTTCCCAGCAAGTACAGTGTATTGGACTGAAGAGGAGCTACTGTTCTTGTCAGTTTCCTAAGCAGAGTTGAACTACATATGGTCCGTGTGTGTAGGAAGCACAGTTCATTTGTTCTGAGCAAGCTAACTGTTCTGGCCCTATAGGAAACACAGTAGAGTAGAAGAGTGCTCTTTTCTCAAAAGTAGAATGTGTTTCTTGTAAGGTGAGCTAGAGTTTGTTTCCCAGTCCTAAATGGAGTTGAATCACAGACAGTTTTTGGTCCTACGAGCAAGAGTTGTTTTCTGGTAAGAAGAGTCACTATTGCGCTCCAAATGCCATACACAGTGCAAATAGCACTCGTGTCTGTTCCCAGCAAGTACAGTGTATTGGACTGAATAGGAGCTACTGTTCTTGTCAGTTTCCTAAGCAGAATTGAACTAGATATGGCCGTGTGTGTAGGAAGCACAGTTCTTTTGTTCTGAGCAAGCTCACTTTCGGACCCCATAGGAAACAGAGTAGAAGAGTGCTGTTTTCCCAAAAGCAGAGTGTGTTTCTTGTAAGGCGAGCTAGCGTTTGTTTCCCAGTCCTAAATGGAGTTGAATCACATGCAGTTTCTGGTACTACGAGCAAGAGTTGTTTTCTGGTAAGGAAAGTCACTATTGTGCTCACATTGCCATACACAGTGCAAATAGCACTTGCGTCTGTTCCCAGCAAGTACAGTGTATCGGACTGAAGAGGAGCTACTGTTCTTGTCAGTTTACTAAGCACAGTTGAACTAGATAAGGCCCGTGTGTTAAGGAAGCACAGTTCTTATGTTCTGAGCAAGCTCACTGTTCTGGCCCTATAGGAAACACAGTAGAGTAGAAAAGTGCTCTTTTCTCAAAAGCAGACTGTGTTTCTTGTAAGGCGAGCTAGCGTTTGTTCCCTAGTCCTAAATGGAGTTGAATCACATGCAGTTTCTGGTCCTACGAACAAGAGTTGTTTTCTGGTAAGGAAAGTCACTATTGCGCTCCCATTGTCATACACAGGGCAAATAGCACTCGCGTCTTTTCCCAGCAAGTACAGTGTATCGGACTGAAGAGGATCTACTGTTCTTGTCAGGTTCCTAATCAGAATTGAACTAGATATGGCCGTGTGTGTAGGAAGCACAGTTCTTTTGTTCTGAGCAAGCTCACTGTACGGACCCCATAGGAAACACAGTAGAGTAGAAGAGTGCTCTTTTCTCAAAAGCAGAGTGTGTTTCTTGTAAGGCGAGCTAGCGTTTGTTTCCCAGTCCTAAATGGAGTTGAATCACATGCAGTTTGTGTTCCTTGGAGCAAGAGTTGTTTTCTGTTAAGGAAAGTCACTATTGTGCTCTCATTGCCATACACAGTGCAAATAGCACTCGCGTCTGTTCCCAGCAAGTACAGTGTATTGGACTGAAGAGGAGCTACTGTTCTTGTCAGTTTCCTAAGCAGTGTTGAACTAGTTATGGCCCGTTTGTAGGAAGCACAGTTCTTTTGTTCTGAGCAAGTTCACTGTTCTGGCCTTATAGGAAACACAGTAGAGTAGAAGATTGCTCTTTTCTCAAAAGCAGAGTGTGTTTCTTGTAAGGCGAGCTAGCGTTTGTTTCCCAGTTTTAAATGGAGTTGAATCCCATGCAGTTTCTGGTCCTACGAGCAAGAGTTGTTTTCTGGTAAGAAGAGTCACTATTGCGCTCCCATTGTCATACACAGGGCAAATAGCACTGGCATCTGATCCCCGGAAGTACAGTGTATTGGACTGAAGAGGATCTACTGTTCTTGTCAGGTTCCTACGCAGAATTGAACTAGATATGGCCATGTGTGTAGAAAGCACAGTTCTTTTGTTCTGAGCAAGCTCACTGTTTGGACCCCATAGGAAACACAGTAGAGTAGAAGAGTGCTCTTTTCTCAAAAGCAGAGTGTGTTTATTGAAAGGCGAGCTAGTGTTTCTTTCCCAGTCAGAAATGGAATTGAATTCCGTTCAGTTTCTGGTACTACGAGCAAGAGATTTTTCTGGTAAGAAGAGTCACTATTGTGCTCCCATTGCATAAACAGTGCAAATAGCACTGGCATCTGTTCCGTGCATGTACAGAGTATTGGACTGAAGAGGAGCTGCTGTTCTTGTCAGTTTCCTAAGCAGAGTTGAACTAGATATGGCCTGTGTGTTTAGGAAGCACTGTTATTATTTTCTGAGCAAGCTCACTGTTCTGGCCCTATAGGAAACACAGTAGAGTAGAAGAGTGCTCTTTTCTCAAAAGCAGAGTGTCTTTCTTGTGAGCAGAGCTAGCGTTTGTTTCCCAGTCCTAAATGGAGTTGAGTCACATGCAATTTGTGGTCCTAAGAGCAAGAGTTGTTTTCTGGTAAGAAGAGTCACTATTGTGCTCCCATTGCCATACAGAGTACAAATAGCACTCGCGTCTGTTCCCAGCAAGTACAGTGTATTAGACTGAAGAGGAGCTACTGTTCTTGTCAGTAACCTAAGCAAAGTTGAATTAGATATGGCCCATGTGTGTAGGAAGCACAGTTCTTTTGTTCTGAGCATGCTCACTGTTCGGACCCCATAGGAAACCCAGTAGAGTAGATGAGTGCTCTTTTCTCAAAAGCAGAGTGTGTTTCTTGTAGGCGAGCTAGCATTGGTTTCCCAGTCCTAAATGGAGTTGAATCCCATGCAGTTTCTGGTCCTACGAGCAAGACTTGTTTTCTGGTAAGAAGAATCACTATTGTGCTCTCAATGTCATACACAGTGCAAATAGCATTGGCGCCGATTCCAACATGTACAGTGTATTGGACTATGAAGAGAATCTACTGCTCTTGTCAGGTTCCTAAGCAGAATTGAACTAGATATGGTCGCTGTGTGTAGGAAGCACAGTTCTTTTGTTCTGAGCAAGTACACTGTTCTGGCCCTATAGGAAACACAGTAGAGGAAGAAGAGTGCTCTTTTCTCAAAAGCAGAGTGTGTTTCTTGTAAGACGAGCTAGCGTTTCTTTCCCAGTCCTAAATGGAGTTGAATCACATGCAGTTTCAGGTCCTACGAACAAGAGTTGTTTTCTGGTAAGGAAAGTCACATTGAGCTCCCATTGCCATACACTGTGCAAATAGCTCTCGCGTCTGTTCCCAGCAAGTACAGTGTATTGGACTGAAGAGGATCTACTGTTCTTGTCAGGTTCCTAAGCAGACTTGAACTAGATATGGCCGTGTGTGTAGGAAGCACACTTTTTTTGTTCTGAGCAAGCTCACTGTTCGGACCCCATAGGAAACACAGTAGAGTAGAAGAGTGCTTTTTTCTCAAAAGCAGAGTGTGTTTCTTTTAAGGCAAGCTAGTGTTTGTTTCCCATTCCTAAATGGACTGGAATCACATGCAGTTTCTGGTCCTACTGAGCAAGAGTTGTTTTCTGGTAAGGAAGTCACTATTGAGCTCGCATTGCCATACACAGTGCAAATAGCCCCCCCGTCTCTTCCCAGCAAGTACAGTGTATCGGACTGAATAGGAGCTACTGTTGTTGTCAGTTTCTTAAGCAGAGTTGAACTAGATATGGGCCGTGTTGTGTAGGAAGCACAGTTTTTTTTTCTGAGCAAGCTCACTGTTCTGGCCCTATGGGAAGCACAGTAGAGTAGAAGAGTGCTCTTTTCTCCAAAGCAGAGTGTGTTTCTTGTAAGGTGAGCTATCGTTTGTTTCCCAGTCCTAAATGGAGTTGAATCACATGCAGTTTCTGGTCCTACGAGCAAGAGTTGTTTTATGGTAAGAAGAGTCACTATTGTGCTCCAATTGCCATATATAGGACAAAGATCACTGGCGTCTGTTCCCAGCAAGTACAGTGTATTGGACTGAAGAGGATCTACTTTTCTTTCAGGTTCCTAAGCAGAATTGAACTAGATATGGCCGTGTGTGTAGGAAGCACAGTTCTTTTGTTCTGTGCAAGCTCACTGTTTGGACCCCATAGGAAACACAGTAGAGTAGAAGAGTGCTCTTTTCTCTAAAGCAGAGTGTGTTTCTTTTAAGGCGAGCTACCGTTTGTTTCCCAGTCCTAAATGGAGTGGAATCACATGCAGTTTCTGGTCTTATGAGCAAGAGTTATTTTCTGGTAAAGAAAGTCACTATTGCGCTCCATTGCCATACACAGTGCAAATAGCCCTCGCGTCTCTTCCCAGCAAGTACAGTGTATTGGACTGAAGAGGAGCTACTGTTCTTCTCAGTTTTCTAAGCAGAGTTGATCTAGATACGGCCCGTGTGTGTAGGAAGCACAGTTCTTTTTTTCTGAGCAAGCTCACTGTTCTGGCCCTTTAGGAAACACAGTAGAGTAGAAGAGTGCTCTTTTCTCAAAGCAGAGTGTGTTTCTTGTAAAGCGAGCTAGAGTTTGTTTCCCAGGCCTAAATGGAGTTGATTCACATGCAGTTTCTGGTACTACGAGCAAGAGTTGTTTTCTGGTAAGAAGAGTCACTATCGCGCTGCCATTGCCATACACAGGACAAATAGCACTGGAGTCTGTTCCCAGCAAGTACAGTGTATTGGACTGAAGAGGATCTACTGTTCTTGTCAGTTTCCTAAGCAGACTTGAACTAGATATGGCCGTGTGTGTAGGAAGCACAGTTTTTTTGTTTTCAGCAAGCTCACTGTTCGGAAAACATAGGAAACACAGTAGAGTAGAAGAGTGCTCTTTTCTCAAAAGCAGAGTGTGTTTCATGTAAGGCGAGCTAGCATTTGTTTCCCAGTCCTAAATGGAGTTGAATCACATGCAGTTTCTGGTCCTACGAGCAAGAGTTGTTTTCTGGTAAGGAAAGTCACTATTGCGCTCCCATTGCCATACACAGTGCAAATAGCACTCGCGTCTGTTCCCAGCAAGTACAGTGTATCGGACTGAAGAGGAGCTACTGTTCTTGTCAGTTTCCTAAGCAGAGTTGAACTAGATATGGGCCGTGTGTGTAGGAAGCACAGTTTTTTTTTTTGAGCAAGCTCACTGTTCTGGCCCTATAGGAAACACAGTAGAGTAGAAGAGTGCTCTTTTCTCTAAAGCAGAGTGTGTTTCTTGTAAGGCGAGCTATCGTTTGTTTCCCAGTCCTAAATGGAGTTGAATCACATGCAGTTTCTGGTCCTACGAGCAAGAGTTGTTTTATGGTAAGAAGAGTCACTATTGTGCTCCAATTGCCATATACAGGACAAAGAGCACTGGCGTCTGTTCCCAGCAACTACAGTGTATTGGACTGAAGAGGATCTACTGTTCTTTCAGGTTCCTAAGCAGAACTGAACTAGATATGGCCATGTGTGTAGGAAGCACAGTTCTTTTGTTCTGAGCAAGCTCACTGTTCGGACCCTGTAGGAAACACAGTAGAGTAGAAGAGTGTGCTTTTCACAAAAGCAGAGTGTGTTTCTTGTAAGGCGAGCTAGCATTTGTTTCCCAGTCCTAAATGGAGTTGAATCCCATGCAGTTTCTAGTCCTATGAGCAAGAGTTGTTTTCTGGTAAGGAAAGTCACTATTGCGCTCCCATTGCCATACACATTTCAAAAAGCACTCGCGTCTGTTCCCAGCAAGTACAGTGTATCGGACTGAAGAGGAGCTACTTTTCTTGTCAGTTTCCTAAGCAGAGTTGAAGTAGATATGGCCCGTGTGTGTAGGAAGCACAGTTCTTATGTTCTGAGCAAGCTCACTGTTCTTGCCCTATAGGAAACACAGTAGAGTAGAAGAGTGCTCTTTTCTCAAAAGCAGAGTGTGTTTCTTGTAAGGCGAGCTAGCGTTTGTTTCCTAGTCCTAAATGGAGTTGAATCACATGCAGTTTCAGGTCCTACGAACAAGAGTTCTTTTCTGGTAAGGAAAGTCATATTGCGCTCCCATTGCCATACACAGTGCAAATAGCACTCGTGTCTGTTCCCAGCAAGTACAGTGTATTGGACTGGATAGGTGCTACTGTTCTTGTCAGTTTCCTAAGCAGAGTTGAACTAGATATGATCCGTGTTTGTAGGAAGCACAGTTCATTTGTTCTTTGCAAGCTCACTGTTTGGACCCCATAGGAAACACAGTAGAGCAGAAGAGTGCTCTTTTCTCTAAAGCAGAGTGTGTTACTTGTAAGGCGAGCTAGCGTTTGTTTCGTAGTCCTAAATGGAGTTGAATCCCATGCAGTTTCTGGTACTACGAGCAAGAGTTGTTTTCTGGTAAAAAGAGTTACTATTGCGCTGCCATTGCCATACACAGGACAAATAGAACTGGCGTCTGTTCGCAGCAAGTACAGTATATTGGGCTGAAGAGGATCTATTGTTCTTGTCAGGTTCCTAAGCAGACTTGAACTAGATATGGCCGTGTGTGTAGGAAGCACAGTTTTTTTGTTCTGAGCAAGCTCACTGTTCGGACCCCATAGGAAACACAGTAGAGTAGAAGAGTGCTTTTTTCTCAAAAGCAGAGTGTGTTTCTTTTAAGGCGAGCTAGCGTTTGTTTCCCATTCCTAAATGGAGTGGAATCACATGCAGTTTGTGTTCCTACCAGCAAGAGTTGTTTTCTGGTAAGGAAAGTCACTATTGTGCTCCCATTGCCATACACAGTGCAAATAGCCCTCCCATCTGTTCCCAGCAAGTACAGTGTATTGGAAAGAAGAGGAGCTACTGTTCTTGTCAGTTTCCTAAGCAGAGTTGAACTACATATGGCCCCTGTGTGTAGGAAGCACAGTTCCTTTTTTCTGAGCAAGCTCACTGTTCTGGCCCTATAGGAAACACAGTAGAGTAGAAGAGTGCTCTTTTCTCAAAAGCAGAGTGTGTTTCTTGTAAAGCGAGCTAGAGTTTGTTTCCCAGTCCTAAGTGGAGTTGAATCACATGCAGTTTCTGGTCCACGAGCAAGAGTTGTTTTCTCGTAAGAAGAGTCACTATTGCGCTGCCATTGTCATATACAGGACAAATAGCATTGGCGTCTGTTCTCAGCAAGTACACTGCATTGGACTGAAGAGGATCTACTGTTCTTGTCAGGTTCCTAAGCAGACTTGAACTAGATATGGCCGTGTGTGTAGGAAGAACAGATTTTTTGTTCTGAGCAAGCTCACTTTTCCGAACACATAGGAAACACAGTAGATTAGAAGAGTGCTCTTTTCTCAAAAGCAGAGTGTGTTTCTTGGACGTCGAGCTAGCATTTATTTCCCAGTCCTAAATGGAGTTGAGTCACATGCAGTTTTTTGTCCTAAGAGCAAGAGTTGTTTTCTGGTAAGACGAGTCACTATTGTGCTCTAATTGCCATACACAGTGCAAATAGCACTCGCGTCTCTTCCCCGCAAGTACAGTGTATTGGACTAAAAAGGAGCTACTGTTCTTGTCAGTTTCCTAAGCAGAGTTGAACTAGATATGGCCCTTGTGTGTAGGAAGCACAGTTCTTTTGTTCTGAGCAAGCTCACTGTTCGGAACCCATAGGAAACACAGTAGAGTAGAAGAGTGCTCTTTTCTCAAAAGCAGAGTGTGTTTCATGTAAGGCGAGCTAGCATTTGTTTCCCAGACCTAAATGGAGTTGAATCACATGCAGTTTCTGGTCCTATGAGCAAGAGTTGTTTTATGGTAAGGAAAGTCACTATTGTGCTCCCATTGCCCTACACAAGGCAAATAGCACTCGCGTATTTTCCCAGCAAGTACAGTGTAGTGGACTGAATAGGAGCTACTGTTCTTGTCAGTTTACTAAGCAGAGTTGAACTAGATATGGTCCGTGTGTGTAGGAAGCACAGTTCTTTTGTTCTGAGCAAGCTCACTGTTCTGGCCCTATAGGAAACACAGTAGAGTAGAAGAGTGCTCTTTTCTCAAAAGAAGAGTGTGTTTCTTGTAAAGCTAGCTAGAGTTTGTTTCCCAGGCCTAAATGGAGTTGAATCACATGCAGTTTCTGGTATTACGAGCAAGAGTTGTTTTCTGGTAAGAAGAGTCACTATTGCACTGCCATTGCCATACACAGGACAAATAGCACTGGCGTCTGTTCCCAGGAAGTACAGTGTATTGGACTGAAGAGGATCTACTGTTCTTGTCAGGTTCCTAAGCAGACTTGAACTAGATATGGCCGTGTGTGTAGGAAGCACAGTTTTTTTGTTCTCAGCAAGCTCACTGTTCGGAACACATAGGAAACACAGTAGAGTTGAAGAGTGCTCTTTTCTCAAAAGCAGAGTGTGTTTCATGTAAGGCGAGCTAGCATTTGTTTCCCAGTCCTAAATGGAGTTGAATCACATGCAGTATCTGGTCCACTGAGCAAGAGTTGTTTTCTGGTAAGGAAAGTCACTATTGCGCTCCCATTGCCATACACAGTGCAAATAGCAATCGCGTCTGTTCCCAGCAAGTACAATGTATCGGACTGAAGAAGAGCTACTGTTCTTGTCAGTTTCCTAAGCAGAGTTGAACTAGATATGGCCCCTGTGTGTTGGAAGCACAGTTCTCTTGTTCTGAGCAAGCTCACTGTTTGGAACCCATAGGAAACACAGTAGAGTAGAAGAGTGCTCTTTTCTCAAAAGCAGAGTGTGTTTCATGTAAGGCGAGCTAGCATTTGTTTCCCAGTCCTAAATGGAGTTGAATCACATGCAGTATCTGGTCCAAAGAGCAAGAGTTGTTTTCTGGTAAGGAAAGTCACTATTGCGCTCCCATTGCCATACACAGTGCAAATAGCACTCGCGTCTGTTCCCAGCAAGTACAGTGTATCGGACTGAAGAGGAGCTACTGTTCTTGTCAGTTTTCCTAAGCAGAATTGAACTTGATATGGCCCGTGTGTAGGAAGCACAGTTCTTTTGTTCTGAGCAAGCTCAATGTTCTGGCCCTATAGGAAACACAGTAAAGTAGAAGAGTGCTCTTTTCTCTAAAGCAGAGTGTGTTTCTTCTAAGGTGAGCTAGCTTTTGTTTCCCAGGCCTAAATGGAGTTGAAACACTTGCAGTTTCTGGTCCTATGAGCAAGAGTTGTTTTATGGTAAGAAGAGTCACTATTGCGCTGCCATTGCCATACACAGGACAAATAGCACTGGCGTCTGTTCCCAGCAAGTACAGTATATTGGACTGAAGAGGATCTACTGTTCTTGTCAGGTTCCTAAACAGAATTCAACTAGATATGGTCGTCTGTACGAAGCACAGTTCTTTTGTTCTGAGCAAGCTCACTGTTCGGACCCCATAGGAAGCACAGTAGAGTACAAGAGTGCTCTTTTCTCAAAAGCAGAGTGTGTTTCTTGTAAGGCGAGCTTGCGTTTGTTTCCAGTCCTAAATGGAGTGGAATCACATGCAGTTTCTGGTCCTACGAGCAAGAGTTGTTTTCTGGTAAGGAAAGTCACTATTGCGCTCCCATTGCCATACACAGTGCAAATAGCACATGCGTCTGTTCCCAGCAAGTACAGTGTATTGGAATGAAGAGGAGCTACTGTTCTTGTCAGGTTCCTAAGCAGAGTTGAACTCGATATAGCCCGTGTGTGTAGGAAGCACAGTTCTTTTGTTCTGAGCAAGTTCACTGTTCTGGCCCTATAGGAAACACAGTAGAGTAGAAGAGTGCTCTTTTCTCTAAAGCAGAGTGTGTTTCTTTTAAGGCGAGCTAGCGTTTGTTTCCCAGTCTTAAATGGAGTTGAGTCACATGGAGTTTTTTGTCCTACGAGCAAGAGTTGTTTTCTGGTAAGACGAGTCACTATTGTGCTCCAATTGCCATACACAGTGCAAATAGCACTCGCGTCTGTTCCCTGCAAGTACAGTGTATGGGACTGAGGGAGGAGCTACTGTTCTTGTCAGTTTCCTAAGCAGAGTTGAACTAGATATGGACCGTGTGTGTAGGAAGCACAGTTTTTTTTTCTGAGCAAGCTCACTGTTCGGACCCTATAGGAAAAACAGTAGAGTAGAAGAGTGCTCTTTTCTCAAAAGCAGAGTGTGTTTCTTGTAAGGCGAGCTAGCATTTGTTTCCAAGTCCTAAATTGAGTTGAATCACATGCAGTTTCTGGTCCTACGAGGAAGAGTTGTTTTCTGGTAAGGAAAGTCACTATTGCGCTCCCATTGCATACACAGTGCAAATAGCACTCGCGTCTGTTCCCAGCAAGTGCAGTGTATGGGACTGAAAAGGAGCTACTGTTCTTGACAGTTTCCTAAGCAGAGTTGAAGTAGATATGGCCCGTGTGTGTACGAAGTACAGTTCTTATGTTCTGAGCAAGTCACTGTTCTGGCCGTATAGGAAAACACAGTAGAGTAGAAGAGTGCTCTTTTCTCAAAAGCGGAGTGTGTTTCTTGTAAGGTGAGCTAGCGTTTGTTTCCTAGTCCTAAATGGAGTTGAATTACATGCAGTTTCAGGTCCTACGATCAAGAGTTCTTTTCTGGTAAGGAAAGTCACATTGCGCTCCCATTGCCATACACAGTGCAAATACCACTCGCGTCTGTTCCCATCAAGTACAGTGTATTGGACCGGATAGGTGCTACTGTTCTTGTCAGTTTCCTAAGCAGAGCTGAACTAGATATGGTCCGTGTGTGTAGGAAGCACAGTTCTTTTGTTCTGAGCAAGCTCACTGTTTGGACCCCACAGGAGACACAGTAGAGTAGAAGAGTGCTCTTTTCTCTAAAGCAGAGTGTATTTCTTGTAAGGCGTGCTAGCGTTTGTTTCGCAGTCCTAAATGGAGATGAATCCCATGCAGTTTCTGGTTCTACGAGAAAGAGTTGTTTTATGGTAAGAAGAGGTCACTATTGCACTGCCATTGCCATACACAGGACAAAAAGCACTGGCATCTGTTCGTAGCAAGTACAGTGTATTGGGCTGAAGAGGATCTACTGTTCTTGTCAGGTTCCTAAGCAGACTTGAACTAGATATGGCCGTGTGTGTAGGAAGCACAGTTTTTTTTTCTGAGCAAGCTCACTGTTCGGGACCTCATAGGAAACACAGTAGAGTAGAAGAGCGCTTTTTTCTCAAAAGCAGAGTGTGTTTCTTTTAAGGCGAGCTAGCGTTTGTTTCCCATTCCTAAATGGAGTGGAATCACTTGCAGTTTTTGTTCCTACGAGCAAGAGTTGTTTTCTGGTAAGGAAAGTCACTATTGTGCTCCCATTGCCATACACAGTGCAAATAGCCCTCCCATCTGTTCCCAACAAGTACAGTGTATTGGACTGAAGAGGCGCTACTGTTCTTCTCAGATTCCTAAGCAGAGTTGAACTAGATATGGCCCGTGTGTGTAGGAAGCACAGTTCTTTTTTTTCTGAGCAAGCTCACTGTTCTGGCCCTATGGGAAACACAGTAGAGTAGAAGAGTGCTCTTTTCTCAAAAGCAGAGTGTGTTTCTTGTAAAGCGAGCTAGAGTTTGTTTCCCAGTCCTAAATGGAGTTGAATCACATGCAGTTTCTGGTCCACGAGCAAGAGTTGTTTTCTGGTAAGAAGAGTCACTATTGCGCTCCCATTGCCATACACAGTGGAAATAGCACTCGCGTCTGTTCCGAGCAAGTACAGTGTATTGGACTGAAGAGGAGTTACTGTTCTTGTCAGTTTCCTAAGCAGAGTTGAACATGATATGGCCCGTGTGTGTAGGAAGCACAATTCTTTTGTTCTGAGCAAGCTCACTGTTCTGGCCCTGTAGGAAACACAGTAGAGTAGAAGAGTGCTGTTTTTCTAAAGCAGAGTGTGTTTCTTGTAAGGCGAGCTAGCATTTGTTTCCCAGTCCTAAATCGCATTGAATCACATGCAGTTTTTGGTCCTACGAGCAAGAGTTGTTTTCTGGTAAGAAAGTCACTATTGCGCTCTCATTGCCATACACAGTGTAAATAGCACTCGCGTCTGTTACCAGCAAGTACAGTGTATTGGACTGAAGAGGAGCTGCTGTTCTTGTCAGTTTCCTAAGCAGAGTTGAACTACATATGGTCCGTGTGTGTAGGAACCACAGTTCTTTTGTTCTGAGCAAGCTCACTGTTTGGACCCCATAGGAAACACAGTAGAGTAGAAGAGTGCTCTTTTCTCTAAAGCAGTGTGTTTCTTGTAAGGTGAGCTAGTGTTTGTTTCCCAGTCCTAAATGGAGTTGAATCACATGCAGTTTCTGGTCCTACGACCAAGAGTTGTTTTCTGGTAAGGAAAGTCACTATTGTGCTCCCATTGCCATACACAGTGCAAATAGCACAAGCGTCTGTTCCCAGCAAGTACAGTGTATTGGACTGAAGAGGAGCTACTGTTCTTCTCTGTTTCCTAAGCAGAGTTGAACTAGATATGGCCCGTGTGTCTAGGAAGCACAGTTCATTTGTTCTGAGCAAGCTAACTGTTCTGGCCCTGTAGGAAACACAGTAGAGTAGAAGAGTGCTCTTTTCTCAAAAGCAGAGTGTGTTTCTTGCAAGGTGAGCTAGAGTTTGTTTCCCAGTCCTAAATGGAGTTGAGTCAAATGCAGTTTTTGGTCCTATGAGCAATAGTTGTTTTCTGGTAAGACGAGTCACTATTGTGCTCCAATTGCCATACACAGTGCACATAGCACTCGCGTCTGTTCTCAGCAATACAGTGTAACGGACTGAAGAGGAGCTGCTGTTCTTGTCAGTTTCCTAAGCAGAGTTGAAATAGATATGGCCCGTGTGTTTAGGAAGCACAGTTATTATGTTCTGAGCAAGCTCACTGTTCTGGTCCTACAGGAAACACAGTAGAGTAGAAGACTGCTCTTTTCTCTAAAGCAGAGTGTGTTTCCTGTAAGGCGAGGTTGCGTTTGTTTCCCAGTCCTAAATGGAGTTGAATCACAGACAGTTTCTGTTCCTACGAGCAAGAAATGTTTTCTGGTAAGGAAAGTCATTATTGTGCTCCCATTGCCATACACAGTGCAAATAGCAAAATGTGTCTGTTCCCAGCAAGTACAGTGTATTGGACTGAAGAGGAGCTACTGTTATTGTCAGGTTCCTAAGCAGAGTTGAACTAGATATGGCCCGTGTGTGTAGGAAGCGAGTTCTTATGTTATGAGCAAGCTCACTGTTCTGGCCCTATAGGAAACACAGTAGAGTAGAAGAGTGCTCTTTTCTCTAAAGCAGAGTGTGTTTCTTGTAAGGCGAGCGAGCGTTTGTTTCCCAGTCCTAAATGGAGTTGAGTCACATGCAGTTTTTTGTCCTACGAGCAAGAGTTGTTTTCTGGTAAGACTAGTCACTATTGTGCTCCAATTGCCATACACAGTGAAAATAGCACTCACGTCTGTTCCCCGCAAGTAAAGTGTATTGGACTGAAGAGGAGCTACTGTTCTTGTCAGTTTCCTAAGCAGAGTTGAACTAGATATGGCCCGTGTGTAGAGGAAGCACAGTTCTTTTGTTCTGAGCAAGCTCACTGTTCAGACCCCATAGGAAAACACAGTAGAGCAGAAGAGTGCTCTTTTCTCAAAAGAAGAGTGTGTTTCATGTAAGGCGAGCTAGCATTTGTTTCCCAGTCCTAAATGGAGTTGAATCACATGCAGTTTCTGGTCCTACGAGCAAGAGTTGTTTTCTGGTAAGGAAAGTCACTATTGTGCTCCCATTGCCACACACAGTGCAAGTAGCACTCGCGTCGGTTCCCAGAAAGTGCATTGTATCGGACTGAAGAGGAGCTACTGTTCTTGTCAGTTTCTTAAGCAGAGTTGAAGTAGATATGGGCCGTGTGTAGGAAGCACAGTTCTTATGTTCTGAGCAAGCTCACTGTTCTGGCCCTATAGGAAAACACAGTAGAGTTGAAGAGTGCTCTTTTCTCTAAAGCAGAGTGTGTTTCTTGTAAGGCGAGCTAGCGTTTGTTTCCAAGTCCTAAATGGAGTTGAATCACATGCAGTTTCAGGTCCTACGAACAAGAGTTCTTTTCTGGTAAGGAAAGTCACATTGCGCTCCCATTGCCATACACAGTGCAAATAGCCCTCCCACCTGTTCCCAGCAAGTACAATGTATTGGACTGAAGAGGAGCTACGGTTCTTCTCAGTTTCCTAAGCAGAATTGAACTAAATATGGCCGTGTGTGTAGGAAGCACAGTTCTTTTGTTCTGAGCAAGTTCAGTGCTCTGACTCCATAGGAAACACAGTAGAGTAGAAGAGTGCTCTTTTCTCAAAAGCAGAGTGTGTTTCTTGTAAGGCGAGCTAGCGTTTGTTTCCCAGTCCTAAATGGAGTTGAATCACATGCAGTTTTTGGTCCTACGAGCAAGAGTTGTTTTCTGGTAAGAAAGTCACTATTGCGCTCTCATTGCCATACACAGTGTAAATAGCACTCGCGTCTGTTACCAGCAAGTACAGTGTATTGGACTGAAGAGGAGCTGCTGTTCTTGTCAGTTTCCTAAGCAGAGTTGAACTACATATGGTCCGTGTGTGTAGGAACCACAGTTCTTTTGTTCTGAGCAAGCTCACTGTTTGGACCCCATAGGAAACACAGTAGAGTAGAAGAGTGCTCTTTTCTCTAAAGCAGTGTGTTTCTTGTAAGGTGAGCTAGTGTTTGTTTCCCAGTCCTAAATGGAGTTGAATCACATGCAGTTTCTGGTCCTACGACCAAGAGTTGTTTTCTGGTAAGGAAAGTCACTATTGTGCTCCCATTGCCATACACAGTGCAAATAGCACAAGCGTCTGTTCCCAGCAAGTACAGTGTATTGGACTGAAGAGAAGCTACTGTTCTTCTCTGTTTCCTAAGCAGAGTTGAACTAGATATGGCCCGTGTGTCTAGGAAGCACAGTTCATTTGTTCTGAGCAAGCTAACTGTTCTGGCCCTGTAGGAAACACAGTAGAGTAGAAGAGTGCTCTTTTCTCAAAAGCAGAGTGTGTTTCTTGTAAGGTGAGCTAGAGTTTGTTTCCCAGTCCTAAATGGAGTTGAGTCAAATGCAGTTTTTGGTCCTATGAGCAATAGTTGTTTTCTGGTAAGACGAGTCACTATTGTGCTCCAATTGCCATACACAGTGCACATAGCACTCGCGTCTGTTCTCAGCAATACAGTGTAACGGACTGAAGAGGAGCTGCTGTTCTTGTCAGTTTCCTAAGCAGAGTTGAAATAGATATGGCCCGTGTGTTTAGGAAGCACAGTTATTATGTTCTGAGCAAGCTCACTGTTCTGGTCCTACAGGAAACACAGTAGAGTAGAAGACTGCTCTTTTCTCTAAAGCAGAGTGTGTTTCCTGTAAGGCGAGGTCGCGTTTGTTTCCCAGTCCTAAATGGAGTTGAATCACAGACAGTTTCTGGTCCTACGAGCAAGAAATGTTTTCTGGTAAGGAAAGTCATTATTGTGCTCCCATTGCCATACACAGTGCAAATAGCAAATGTGTCTGTTCCCAGCAAGTACAGTGTATTGGACTGAAGAGGAGCTACTGTTATTGTCAGGTTCCTAAGCAGAGTTGAACTAGATATGGCCCGTGTGTGTAGGAAGCGAGTTCTTATGTTATGAGCAAGCTCACTGTTCTGGCCCTATAGGAAACACAGTAGAGTAGAAGAGTGCTCTTTTCTCTAAAGCAGAGTGTGTTTCTTGTAAGGCGAGCGAGCGTTTGTTTCCCAGTCCTAAATGGAGTTGAGTCACATGCAGTTTTTTGTCCTACGAGCAAGAGTTGTTTTCTGGTAAGACTAGTCACTATTGTGCTCCAATTGCCATACACAGTGAAAATAGCACTCACGTCTGTTCCCCGCAAGTAAAGTGTATTGGACTGAAGAGGAGCTACTGTTCTTGTCAGTTTCCTAAGCAGAGTTGAACTAGATATGGCCCGTGTGTAGAGGAAGCACAGTTCTTTTGTTCTGAGCAAGCTCACTGTTCAGACCCCATAGGAAACACAGTAGAGCAGAAGAGTGCTCTTTTCTCAAAAGAAGAGTGTGTTTCATGTAAGGCGAGCTAGCATTTGTTTCCCAGTCCTAAATGGAGTTGAATCACATGCAGTTTCTGGTCCTACGAGCAAGAGTTGTTTTCTGGTAAGGAAAGTCACTATTGTGCTCCCATTGCCACACACAGTGCAAGTAGCACTCGCGTCGGTTCCCAGAAAGTGCATTGTATCGGACTGAAGAGGAGCTACTGTTCTTGTCAGTTTCTTAAGCAGAGTTGAAGTAGATATGGGCCGTGTGTAGGAAGCACAGTTCTTATGTTCTGAGCAAGCTCACTGTTCTGGCCCTATAGGAAACACAGTAGAGTTGAAGAGTGCTCTTTTCTCTAAAGCAGAGTGTGTTTCTTGTAAGGCGAGCTAGCGTTTGTTTCCAAGTCCTAAATGGAGTTGAATCACATGCAGTTTCAGGTCCTACGAACAAGAGTTCTTTTCTGGTAAGGAAAGTCACATTGCGCTCCCATTGCCATACACAGTGCAAATAGCCCTCCCACCTGTTCCCAGCAAGTACAATGTATTGGACTGAAGAGGAGCTACGGTTCTTCTCAGTTTCCTAAGCAGAATTGAACTAAATATGGCCGTGTGTGTAGGAAGCACAGTTCTTTTGTTCTGAGCAAGTTCAGTGCTCGGACTCCATAGGAAACACAGTAGAGTAGAAGAGTGCTCTTTTCTCAAAAGCAGAGTGTGTTTCTTGTAAGGCGAGCTAGCGTTTGTTTCCCAGTCCTAAATGGAGTTGAATCACATGCAGTTTTTGGTCCTACGAGCAAGAGTTGTTTTCTGGTAAGAAAGTCACTATTGCGCTCTCATTGCCATACACAGTGTAAATAGCACTCGCGTCTGTTACCAGCAAGTACAGTGTATTGGACTGAAGAGGAGCTGCTGTTCTTGTCAGTTTCCTAAGCAGAGTTGAACTACATATGGTCCGTGTGTGTAGGAACCACAGTTCTTTTGTTCTTAGCAAGCTCACTGTTTGGACCCCATAGGAAACACAGTAGAGTAGAAGAGTGCTCTTTTCTCTAAAGCAGTGTGTTTCTTGTAAGGTGAGCTAGTGTTTGTTTCCCAGTCCTAAATGGAGTTGAATCACATGCAGTTTCTGGTCCAACGACCAAGAGTTGTTTTCTGGTAAGGAAAGTCACTATTGTGCTCCCATTGCCATACACAGTGCAAATAGCACAAGCGTCTGTTCCCAGCAAGTACAGTGTATTGGACTGAAGAGGAGCTACTGTTCTTCTATGTTTCCTAAGCAGAGTTGAACTAGATATGGCCTGTGTGTCTAGGAAGCACAGTTCATTTGTTCTGAGCAAGCTAACTGTTCTGGCCCTGTAGGAAACACAGTAGAGTAGAAGAGTGCTCTTTTCTCAAAAGCAGAGTGTGTTTCTTGTAAGGTGAGCTAGAGTTTGTTTCCCAGTCCTAAATGGAGTTGAGTCAAATGCAGTTTTTGGTCCTATGAGCAATAGTTGTTTTCTGGTAAGACGAGTCACTATTGTGCTCCAATTGCCATACACAGTGCACATAGCACTCGCGTCTGTTCTCAGCAATACAGTGTAACGGACTGAAGAGGAGCTGCTGTTCTTGTCAGTTTCCTAAGCAGAGTTGAAATAGATATGGCCCGTGTGTTTAGGAAGCACAGTTATTATGTTCTGAGCAAGCTCACTGTTCTGGTCCTACAGGAAACACAGTAGAGTAGAAGACTGCTCTTTTCTCTAAAGCAGAGTGTGTTTCCTGTAAGGCGAGGTCGCGTTTGTTTCCCAGTCCTAAATGGAGTTGAATCACAGACAGTTTCTGTTCCTATGAGCAAGAAATGTTTTCTGGTAAGGAAAGTCATTATTGTGCTCCCATTGCTATACACAGTGCAAATAGCAAATGTGTCTGTTCCCAGCAAGTACAGTGTATTGGACTGAAGAGGAGCTACTGTTATTGTCAGGTTCCTAAGCAGAGTTGAACTAGATATGGCCCGTGTGTGTAGGAAGCGAGTTCTTATGTTATGAGCAAGCTCACTGTTCTGGCCCTATAGGAAACACAGTAGAGTAGAAGAGTGCTCTTTTCTCTAAAGCAGAGTGTGTTTCTTGTAAGGCGAGCGAGCGTTTGTTTCCCAGTCCTAAATGGAGTTGAGTCACATGCAGTTTTTTGTCCTACGAGCAAGAGTTGTTTTCTGGTAAGACTAGTCACTATTGTGCTCCAATTGCCATACACAGTGAAAATAGCACTCACGTCTGTTCCCCGCAAGTAAAGTGTATTGGACTGAAGAGGAGCTACTGTTCTTGTCAGTTTCCTAAGCAGAGTTGAACTAGATATGGTCCGTGTGTAGAGGAAGCACAGTTCTTTTGTTCTGAGCAAGCTCACTGTTCAGACCCCATAGGAAACACAGTAGAGCAGAAGAGTGCTCTTTTCTCAAAAGAAGAGTGTGTTTCATGTAAGGCGAGCTAGCATTTGTTTCCCAGTCCTAAATGGAGTTGAATCACATGCAGTTTCTGGTCCTACGAGCAAGAGTTGTTTTCTGGTAAGGAAAGTCACTATTGTGCTCCCATTGCCACACACAGTGCAAGTAGCACTCGCGTCGGTTCCCAGAAAGTGCATTGTATCGGACTGAAGAGGAGCTACTGTTCTTGTCAGTTTCTTAAGCAGAGTTGAAGTAGATATGGGCCGTGTGTAGGAAGCACAGTTCTTATGTTCTGAGCAAGCTCACTGTTCTGGCCCTATAGGAAACACAGTAGAGTTGAAGAGTGCTCTTTTCTCTAAAGCAGAGTGTGTTTCTTGTAAGGCGAGCTAGCGTTTGTTTCCAAGTCCTAAATGGAGTTGAATCACATGCAGTTTCAGGTCCTACGAACAAGAGTTCTTTTCTGGTAAGGAAAGTCACATTGCGCTCCCATTGCCATACACAGTGCAAATAGCCCTCCCACCTGTTCCCAGCAAGTACAATGTATTGGACTGAAGAGGAGCTACGGTTCTTCTCAGTTTCCTAAGCAGAATTGAACTAAATATGGCCGTGTGTGTAGGAAGCACAGTTCTTTTGTTCTGAGCAAGTTCAGTGCTCTGACTCCATAGGAAACACAGTAGAGTAGAAGAGTGCTCTTTTCTCAAAAGCAGAGTGTGTTTCTTGTAAGGCGAGCTAGCGTTTGTTTCCCAGTCCTAAATGGAGTTGAATCACATGCAGTTTCTGGTCCTATGAGCAAGAGTTGTTTTCTGGTAAGGAAAGTCACTATTGCGCTCCCATTGCCATACACAGTGCAAATAGCACTCGCGTCTGTTCCGAGCAAGTACAGTGTATTGGACTGAAGAGGAGTTACTGTTCTTGTCAGTTTCCTAAGCAGAGTTGAACATGATATGGCCCGTGTGTGTAGGAAGCACAATTCTTTTGTTCTGAGCAAGCTCACTGTTCTGGCCCTGTAGGAAACACAGTAGAGTAGAAGAGTGCTGTTTTTCTAAAGCAGAGTGTGTTTCTTGTAAGGCGAGCTAGCATTTGTTTCCCAGTCCTAAATCGCATTGAATCACATGCAGTTTTTGGTCCTACGAGCAAGAGTTGTTTTCTGGTAAGAAAGTCACTATTGCGCTCTCATTGCCATACACAGTGTAAATAGCACTCGCGTCTGTTACCAGCAAGTACAGTGTATTGGACTGAAGAGGAGCTGCTGTTCTTGTCAGTTTCCTAAGCAGAGTTGAACTACATATGGTCCGTGTGTGTAGGAACCACAGTTCTTTTGTTCTGAGCAAGCTCACTGTTTGGACCCCATAGGAAACACAGTAGAGTAGAAGAGTGCTCTTTTCTCTAAAGCAGTGTGTTTCTTGTAAGGTGAGCTAGTGTTTGTTTCCCAGTCCTAAATGGAGTTGAATCACATGCAGTTTCTGGTCCTACGACCAAGAGTTGTTTTCTGGTAAGGAAAGTCACTATTGTGCTCCCATTGCCATACACAGTGCAAATAGCACAAGCGTCTGTTCCCAGCAAGTACAGTGTATTGGACTGAAGAGGAGCTACTGTTCTTCTCTGTTTCCTAAGCAGAGTTGAACTAGATATGGCCCGTGTGTCTAGGAAGCACAGTTCATTTGTTCTGAGCAAGCTAACTGTTCTGGCCCTGTAGGAAACACAGTAGAGTAGAAGAGTGCTCTTTTCTCAAAAGCAGAGTGTGTTTCTTGCAAGGTGAGCTAGAGTTTGTTTCCCAGTCCTAAATGGAGTTGAGTCAAATGCAGTTTTTGGTCCTATGAGCAATAGTTGTTTTCTGGTAAGACGAGTCACTATTGTGCTCCAATTGCCATACACAGTGCACATAGCACTCGCGTCTGTTCTCAGCAATACAGTGTAACGGACTGAAGAGGAGCTGCTGTTCTTGTCAGTTTCCTAAGCAGAGTTGAAATAGATATGGCCCGTGTGTTTAGGAAGCACAGTTATTATGTTCTGAGCAAGCTCACTGTTCTGGTCCTACAGGAAACACAGTAGAGTAGAAGACTGCTCTTTTCTCTAAAGCAGAGTGTGTTTCCTGTAAGGCGAGGTCGCGTTTGTTTCCCAGTCCTAAATGGAGTTGAATCACAGACAGTTTCTGGTCCTACGAGCAAGAAATGTTTTCTGGTAAGGAAAGTCATTATTGTGCTCCCATTGCCATACACAGTGCAAATAGCAAATGTGTCTGTTCCCAGCAAGTACAGTGTATTGGACTGAAGAGGAGCTACTGTTATTGTCAGGTTCCTAAGCAGAGTTGAACTAGATATGGCCCGTGTGTGTAGGAAGCGAGTTCTTATGTTATGAGCAAGCTCACTGTTCTGGCCCTATAGGAAACACAGTAGAGTAGAAGAGTGCTCTTTTCTCTAAAGCAGAGTGTGTTTCTTGTAAGGCGAGCGAGCGTTTGTTTCCCAGTCCTAAATGGAGTTGAGTCACATGCAGTTTTTTGTCCTACGAGCAAGAGTTGTTTTCTGGTAAGACTAGTCACTATTGTGCTCCAATTGCCATACACAGTGAAAATAGCACTCACGTCTGTTCCCCGCAAGTAAAGTGTATTGGACTGAAGAGGAGCTACTGTTCTTGTCAGTTTCCTAAGCAGAGTTGAACTAGATATGGCCCGTGTGTAGAGGAAGCACAGTTCTTTTGTTCTGAGCAAGCTCACTGTTCAGACCCCATAGGAAACACAGTAGAGCAGAAGAGTGCTCTTTTCTCAAAAGAAGAGTGTGTTTCATGTAAGGCGAGCTAGCATTTGTTTCCCAGTCCTAAATGGAGTTGAATCACATGCAGTTTCTGGTCCTACGAGCAAGAGTTGTTTTCTGGTAAGGAAAGTCACTATTGTGCTCCCATTGCCACACACAGTGCAAGTAGCACTCGCGTCAGTTCCCAGAAAGTGCATTGTATCGGACTGAAGAGGAGCTACTGTTCTTGTCAGTTTCTTAAGCAGAGTTGAAGTAGATATGGGCCGTGTGTAGGAAGCACAGTTCTTATGTTCTGAGCAAGCTCACTGTTCTGGCCCTATAGGAAACACAGTAGAGTTGAAGAGTGCTCTTTTCTCTAAAGCAGAGTGTGTTTCTTGTAAGGCGAGCTAGCGTTTGTTTCCAAGTCCTAAATGGAGTTGAATCACATGCAGTTTCAGGTCCTACGAACAAGAGTTCTTTTCTGGTAAGGAAAGTCACATTGCGCTCCCATTGCCATACACAGTGCAAATAGCCCTCCCACCTGTTCCCAGCAAGTACAATGTATTGGACTGAAGAGGAGCTACTGTTCTTCTCAGTTTCCTAAGCAGAATTGAACTAAATATGGGCGTGTGTGTAAGAAGCACAGTTCTTTTGTTCTGAGCAAGTTCAGTGCTCGGACTCCATAGGAAACACAGTAGAGTAGAAGAGTGCTCTTTTCTCAAAAGCAGAGTGTGTTTCTTGTAAGGCGAGCTAGCGTTTGTTTCCCAGTCCTAAATGGAGTTGAATCACATGCAGTTTCTGGTCCTATGAGCAAGAGTTGTTTTCTGGTAAGGAAAGTCACTATTGCGCTCCCATTGCCATACACAGTGCAAATAGCACTCGCGTCTGTTCCGAGCAATTACAGTGTATTGGACTGAAGAGGAGTTACTGTTCTTGTCAGTTTCCTAAGCAGAGTTGAACTAGATATGGCCCTTGTGTGTAGGAAGCACAGTTCTTTTGTTCTGAGGAAGCTCACTGTTCTGGCCCTGTAGGAAACACAGTAGAGTAGAAGAGTGCTGTTTTTCTAAAGCAGAGTGTGTTTCTTGTAAGGCGAGCTAGCATTTGTTTCCCAGTCCTAAATCGCGTTGAATCACATGCAGTTTTTGGTCCTATGAGCAAGAGTTGTTTTCTGGTAAGAAAGTCACTATTGCGCTCTCATTGCCATACACAGTGTAAATAGCACTCGCGTCTGTTCCCAGCAAGTACAGTGTATTGGACTGAAGAGGAGCTACTGTTCTTGTCAGTTTCCTAAGCAGAGTTGAACTACATATGGTCCGTGTGTGTAGGAACCACAGTTCTTTTGTTCTGAGCAAGCTCACTGTTTGGACCCCATAGGAAACACAGTAGAGTAGAAGAGTGCTCTTTTCTCTAAAGCAGTGTGTTTCTTGTAAGGTGAGCTAGTGTTTGTTTCCCAGTCCTAAATGGAGTTGAATCACATGCAGTTTCTGGTCCTACGACCAAGAGTTGTTTTCTGGTAAGGAAAGTCACTATTGTGCTCCCATTGCCATACACAGTGCAAATAGCACAAGCGTCTGTTCCCAGCAAGTACAGTGTATTGGACTGAAGAGGAGCTACTGTTCTTCTCTGTTTCCTAAGCAGAGTTGAACTAGATATGGCCCGTGTGTCTAGGAAGCACAGTTCATTTGTTCTGAGCAAGCTAACTGTTCTGGCCCTATAGGAAACACAGTAGTGTAGAAGAGTGCTCTTTTCTCAAAAGCAGAGTGTGTTTCTTGTAAGGTGAGCTAGAGTTTGTTTCCCAGTCCTAAATGGAGTTGAGTCAAATGCAGTTTTTGGTCCTACGAGCAATAGTTGTTTTCTGGTCAGACGAGTCACTATTGTGCTCCAATTGCCATACACAGTGCACATAGCACTCGCGTCTGTTCTCAGCATGTACAGTGTAACGGACTGAAGAGGAGCTGCTGTTCTTGTCAGTTTCCTAAGCAGAGTTGAAATAGATATGGCCCGTGTGTTTAGGAAGCACAGTTATTATGTTCTGAGCAAGCTCACTGTTCTGGTCCTACAGGAAACACAGTAGAGTAGTAGACTGCTCTTTTCTCTAAAGCAGAGTGTGTTTCTTGTAAGGCGAGCTCGCGTTTGTTTCCCAGTCCTAAATGGAGTTGAATCACAGACAGTTTCTGGTCCTACGAGCAAGAAATGTTTTCTGGTAAGGAAAGTCATTATTGTGCTCCCATTGCCATACACAGTGCAAATAGCACATGTGTCTGTTCCCAGCAAGTACAGTGTATTGGACTGAAGAGGAGCTACTGTTCTTGTCAGGTTCCTAAGCAGAGTTGAACTAGATATGGCCCGTGAGTGTAGGAAGCGAGTTCTTATGTTATGAGCAAGCTCACTGTTCTGGCCCTATAGGAAACACAGTAGAGTAGAAGAGTGCTCTTTTCTCTAAAGCAGAGTGTGTTTCTTGTAAGGCGAGCTAGCGTTTGTTTCCCAGTCCTAAATGGAGTTGAGTCACATGCAGTTTTTTGTCCTACGAGCAAGAGTTGTTTTCTGGTAAGACTAGTCACTATTGTGCTCCAATTGCCATACACAGTGAAAATAGCACTCACGTCTGTTCCCCGCAAGTAAAGTGTATTGGACTGAAGAGGAGCTACTGTTCTTGTCAGTTTCCTAAGCAGAGTTGAACTAGATATGGCCCGTGTGTGTAGGAAGCACAGTTCTTTTGTTCTGAGCAAGCTCACTGTTCAACCCCATAGGAAACACAGTAGAGCAGAAGAGTGCTCTTTTCTCAAAAGCAGAGTGTGTTTCATGTAAGGCGAGCTAGCATTTGTTTCCCAGTCCGAAATGGAGTAGAATCACATGCAGTTTCTGGTCCTACGAGCAAGAGTTGTTTTCTGGTAAGGAAAGTCACTATTGTGCTCCCATTGCCACACACAGTGCAGGTAGCACTCGTGTCGGTTCCCAGAAAGTACATTGTATCGGACTGAAGAGGAGCTACTGTTCTTGTCAGTTTCTTAAGCAGAGTTGAACTAGATATGGCCCATGTGTAGGAAGCACAGTTCATTTTTTCTGAGCACGCTCACTGTTCTGGCCATATAGGAAGCACAGTAGAGTAGAAGAGTGCTCTTTTCTCAAAAGCAGAGTGTGTTTCTTGTAAAGCGAGCTAGAGTTTGTTTCGCAGTCCTAAATGGAGTTGAGTCACATGCAGTTTTTTGTTCTATGAGCAAGAGTTGTTTTCTGGTAAAACGAGTCACTATTGTGCTCCAATTGCCATACACAGTACAAATAGCACTGGCGTC
>NW_026736817.1:0-58231 GCF_949786415.1 Peromyscus eremicus | reverse complement strand
TAAAAAATTATAAAGAAAAGGAGGAGCTATGAGATTGAATTATGTTTGCAGAACCCTATTGATATTAATGCACCCTGGTTTTGTGGAGTTAAGGAAATATTTAAGTTTGATGTGAATACATCAAAGTTTTTCCTATGTTCTGTTAGCAAGAAAATTCAAATGATTGAGTTAAAGTTGTAAGACGGAGAAAATTGTTAACTATATATAGCACCATATATGCTAATTCAAATGGTTCTGTTAAGAGTTTGCTTTGTGTTGTAAGATTGGGAGAATTGTGACTATGTATAGCAATGTTTATGTTAACCTGTTAATGGTAATGATGAAGCTAAGGGATTCTTTAAGTTTGTAGTTGCCTTAAGAGTTTTTGGCTTAGAAAGGGCTTGAGGCAGCTAAGACTGCTGTAGTCACCTTGGACCTAATTCAAAAGAGAAATGCCATCTATATCATCCTCTACTCCCATACTGGGAGGTGTAACAGCTATGGAGATTGCTGTAAGCCATTAATAGTTATTTTTTTATATATTAAGAAAGGGGGACCTGTGGGAGCCCGTTCTCGGGTTCCTTGTGGCTTTACCCAGCAGGTCCACATAGAGGATGATTAGACCACGGGCCTGAGTGCAGGTGTCTGAGATGGTCTGCACTTGGCTGTGCTGGGGGAGGAGGTCTTTTGCTCCACCCCTTGGCGTCTCTATAAAAACCCTGGGACAGAGACAGTCGGGGGCCCGTTGGAATAGGTTCCAGGCCCTCTCGAGGCTATCCTTTATTTTCTATCTGTTTATCTCCGCGATATTCTCCGCAATAAATCCTTCTATCTAATATTTCCTGCTGCTCGCACTCAAGAAAACTCTGGGGAACTGTGGGGGTGGTTGGGTAAACGCCCCACAGTTTCTGTTCCTACGAGCAAGAGTTGTTTTCTGGTAAGGAAAGTCACTATTACGCTTCCATTGTCATAAACAGGGCAAATAGCACTGGCGTTGTTTCCCAGCATGTACAGTGTATTGGACTGAAGAGGATCTACTGTTCTTGTCTGTTTCCTAAGCAGAATTGAACTAGATATGGCCGTGTGTGTAGGAAGCACAGTTCTTTTGTTCTGAGCAAGCTCACTGTTCGGACCCCATAGGAAACACAGTAGAGTAGAAGAGTGCTCTTTTCTCAAAAACAGAGTGTGTTTCTTGTAAGGCGAACCAGCGTTTGTTTCTCAGTCCTAAATGGAGTTGAATCACATGCAGTGTCTGGTCCTATGAACAAGAGTTGTTTTCTGGTAAGGAAAGTCACTATTGCCCTCCCATTGCCATACACAGTGCAAAAAGCAATTGTGTCTGTTCCCAGCAAGTACAGTGTATTGGACTGAAGAGGAGCTACTGTTCTTATCAGTTTCCTAAGCAGAGTTGAACAAGATATGGTCCGTGTGTGTAGGAAGCACAGTTCTTTTGTTCTGAGCAAGCTCACTCTTTGGACCCCATAGGAAACACAGTAGAGTAGAAGAGTGCTCTTTTCTCAAAAGCAGAGTGTGTTTCTTGTAGGCGAGCTAGCGTTTTTTTCCCAGTCCAATATGGAGTTGAATCACATTCAGTTTCTGGTCCTACAAACAAGAGTTGTTTTTTGGTAAGAAGAGTCACTATTGTGCTGCCATTGCCATATACAGGACAAATAGCACTGGCGTCTTTTCCCAGCAAGTACAGTGTATTGGACGGAAGAGGATCTACTGTTCTTGTCAGGTTCCTAAGCAGAGTTGAACTAGATATGGCCTTGTGTGTAGGAAGCACAGTTTTTTTGTTCTGAGCAAGCTCACTGTTCTAACCCCATAGGAAACACAGTAGAGTAGAAGAGTGCTCTTTTCTCTAAAGCAGAGTGTGTTTCTTGTAAGGCGAGCTCGCGTTTGTTTCCCAGTCCTAAATGGAGTTGAGTCACAGGCAGTTTTTGGTCCTATGAGCTTTAGTTGTTTTCTGGTAAGAAGAGTCACTATTGTGCTCCAAATGCCATACACAGTGCAAATAGCACTCGCATCTGTTTCCATCAAGTACAGTGTATTGGACTGAATAGGAGCTACTGTTCTTGTCAGTTTCCTAAGCAGAGTTGAACTAGATATTTCCCGTGTAGGAAGCACAGTTCTTTTGTTCTGAGCAAGCTCACTGTTTGGACCACATTGGAAACACAGTAGAGTAGAAGAGTGCTCTTTTCTCTAAAGCAGAGTGTGTTTCTTGTAAGGCGAGCTAGCGTTTGTTTCCAAGTCCTAAATGGAGTTGAATCACATGCAGTTTCTGGTCCTACGAGCAAGAGTTATTTTCTGGTAAGAAGAGACACTATTGCGCTGCCATTGCCATGCACAGGACGAATAGCACTGGCGTCTCTTCCCAGCAAGTACAGTGTATTGGACTGAAGAGTATCTACTGTTCTTGTCAGGTTCCTAAGCAGACTTGAACTAGATATGGCCGTGTGTGTAGGAAGCACAGTTCTTTTGTTCTGAGCAAGCTCACAGTTTGGACCCCATAGGAAACTCAGTAGAGTAGAAGAGTGCTCTTTTCTCAAAAGCAAAGTGTGTTTCATGTAAGGCAAGTTAGCATTTGTTTCCCAGTGCTAAATGGAGTTGAATCCCATGCAGTTTCTGGTCCGACGAGCAAGAGTTGTTTTCTGGTAAGAAGAGTCAATATTGCGCAGCCATTGCCCTACACAGGACAAATAGCACTGGCGTCTGTTCCCAGCAAGTACAATGTATTGGACTGAAGAGGAGCTACTGTTCTTGTCAGTTTCCTATGCAGAGCTGAACTAGATATGGTCCTTGTGTGTAGGAAGCACAGTTCTTTTGTTCTGAGCAAGCTCACTGTTTGGACCCCATAGGAAACACAGTAGAGTAGAAGAGCGCTCTTTTCTCTAAAGCAGAGTGTGTTTCTTGTAAGGCGAGCTAGCGTTTGTTTCCCAGTCCTAAATGGAGTGGAATCACATGCAGTTTCTGGTCCGACGAGCAAGAGTTGTTTTCTGGTAAGAAGAGTCACTGTTGAGCTCCAAATGCCATATACAGTGCAAATAGCACTCGCGTCTGTTCCCAGCAAGTACAGTGTATCGGACTGAATAGGAGCTACTGTTCTTGTCAGTTTCCTAAGCAGACTTGAAATAGATATGGTCCCTGTGTGTAGGAAGCACAGTTCTTTTGTTCTGAGCAAGCTCACTGTTTGGACCCCATAGGAAACACAGTAGAGTAAAAGAGTGCTCTTTTCTCAAAAGCAGAGTGTGTTTCTTGTAAGAAAGCTAGCGTTTGTTTCCCAGTCCTAAATGGAGTTGAATCACATGGAGTTTCTGGTCCTACAAGCAAGAGATGTTTTTTGGTAAGAAGAGTCACTATTGCGCTGCCATTGCCATACACAGGACAAATAGCACTGGCGTCTTTTCCAAGCAAGTACAGTGTATTGGACGAAAGAGGATCTACTGTTGTTGTCAGGTTCCTAATCAGACTTGAACTAGATATGGCCTTGTGTGTAGGAAGCACAGTTTTTTTGTTCTGAGCAAGCTCACTGTTCGGACCCCATAGGAAACACAGTAGAGTATAGAGTGCTCTTTTCTCAAAAGCAGAGTGTGTTTCTTGGAAGGCGACCTAGCGATGATTCCCAGTCATAAATGGAGTTGAGTCACATGCAGGTTTTCTTTCCTACGAGCAAGAGTTGTTTTTTGGTAAGACGAGTCACTATTGTGCTCCAATAGCCATACACAGTGCAAATAGCACTCGCGTCTGTTAACCGCAAATACAGTGTATTGGACTGAAGAGGAGCTACTGTTCTTGTCAGTTTCCTAAGCAGAGTTGAACTAGATATGGCCCGTGTGTGTAGGAAGCACAGTTCTTTTGTTCTGAGCAATCTCACTGTTCCTACCCCATAGGAAACACAGTAGAGTAGAAGAGTGCTCTTTTCTCAAAAGCAGAGTGTGTTTCTTGTAAGGCGAGATAGCAGTGGTTTCCCAGTCCTAAATGGAGTTGAATCCCATGCAGTTTCTGGTCCTACGAGCAAGAGTTGTTTTCTGGTAAGAAGAGTCAATATTGCGCTGCCATTGCCCTACACAGGACAAATAGCACTGGCGTCTGTTCCCAGCAAACACAGTGTATTGGACTGAAAAGGAGCTACTGTTCTTGTCAGTTTCCTAAGCAGAGGTGAACTAGATATGGTCCGTGTGTGTAGGAAGCACAGTTCTTTTGTTCTGAGCAAGCTCACTGTTCGGACCCCATAGGAAACACAGTAGAGTAGAATTGTGCTCTTTTCTCAAAAGCAGAGTGTGTTTCTTGTAAGGCGAGCTAGCGTTTGTTTCCCAGTCCTAAATGGAGTTGAATCCCATGCAGTTTCTGTTCCTACGAGCAAGAGTTGTTTTCTGGTAAGGAAAGTAACTATTGAGCTCCCATTGCCATACAGAGTGCAAATAGCACTCGCGTCTGTTCCCAGCAAATACAGTGTATCGGACTGAAGTGGAGCTACTGTTCTTGTCAGTTTCCTAAGCAGAGTTGAACTAGATATGGTCGGTGTGTGTAGGAAGCACAGTTCTTTTGTTCTGAGCAAGCTCACTGTTCTGGCCCTATAGGAAACACAGTAGAGTAGAAGAGTGCTCTTTTCTCTAAAGCAGAGTGTGTTTCTTGTAAGGAGAGCTAGCGTTTGTTTCCCAGTCCAAAACGGAGTTGAATCATATGCAGTTTCTGGTCCTACGAGCAAGAGTTGTTTTATGGTAAGAAGAGTCACTATTGCGCTCCAAATGCAATACACAGTGCAAAGAGCACTCGCGTCTGTTCCCAGCAAGTACAATGTATTGGACTGAATAGGAGCTACTGTTCTTGTCAGTTTCCTAAGCAGAGTTGAACTAGATATGGCCCGTGTGTAGGAAGCACAGGTCTTTTGTTCTGAGCAAGCTCACTGTTCTGGCCCTATAGGAAACACAGTAGAGTAGAAGAGTGCTCTTTTCTCAAAAGCAGAGTGTGTTTCTTGTAAGGCGAGCTAGCGTTTGTTTCCCAGTCCTAAATGGAGTTGAATCACATGCAGTTTCTGGTCCTACGAGCAAGAGTTGTTTTCTGGTAAGAAGAGTCACTATTGCGCTGCCATTGCCATACACAGGACAAATAGCACTGGCGTCTGTTCCCAGCAAGGACAGTGTATTGGACTGAAGAGGATCTACTGTTCTTGTCAGGTTCCTAAGCAGAATTGAACTAGATATGGCCGTGTGTGTAGGAAGCACAGTTCTTTTGTTCTGAGCAAGCTCTCTGTTCGGACCCCATAGGAAACACAGTAGAGTAGAATTGTGCTCTTTTCTCAAAAGTAGAGTGTGTTTCTTGTAAGGCGAGCTAGCGTTTGTTTCCCAGTCCTAAATGGAGTTGAATCATATGCAGTTTCCGGTCCTACGAGCAAGAGTTGTTCTATGGTAAGAAGAGTCACTATTGCGCTGCCATTGCCATACATAGGACAAATAGCACTGTTGTCTGTTCCCAGGAGTACAGTGTATTGGACTGAAGAGGATCTACTGTTCTTGTCAGGTTCTTAAGCAGAATTTAACTAGGTGTGGCGGTGTGTGTAGGAAGCAAGTTTTTTTTGTTCTGAGCAAGCTCATTGTTCGGACCTCATAGGAAACACAGTAGAGTAAAATAGTGCTCTTTTCTCAAAAGCAGAGTGTGTTTCTTGTAAGGCGAGCTAGAGTTTGTTTCCTAGTCCTAAATGGAGTTCAATCACAGGCAGTTTCCGGTCCTATGAGCAAGAGTTGTTTTCTGGTAAGGAAAGTTACTATTGTGCTCCCATTGCCATACACAGCGCAAATAGCACTCGCGTCTGTTCCCAGGAAGTACAGTGTATTGGACTGAAGAGGAGCTACTGTTCTTGTCAGTTTCCTAAGCAGAGTTGAACTAGATATGGCCCGTGTGTGTAGGAAGCACAGTTCTTTTGTTCTGAGCAATCTCACTGTTCCTACCCCATAGGAAACACAGTAGAGTAGAAGAGTGCTCTTTTCTCAAAAGCAGAGTGTGTTTCTTGTAAGGCGAGATAGCAGTGGTTTCCCAGTCCTAAATGGAGTTGAATCCCATGCAGTTTCTGGTCCTACGAGCAAGAGTTGTTTTCTGGTAAGAAGAGTCAATATTGCGCTGCCATTGCCCTACACAGGACAAATAGCACTGGCGTCTGTTCCCAGCAAACACAGTGTATTGGACTGAAAAGGAGCTACTGTTCTTGTCAGTTTCCTAAGCAGAGGTGAACTAGATATGGTCCGTGTGTGTAGGAAGCACAGTTCTTTTCTTCTGAGCAAGCTCACTGTTTGGACCCCATAGGAAACACAGTAGAGTAGAATAGTGCTCTTTTCTCTAAAGCAGAGTGTGTTTCTTGTAAGGCGAGCTAGCGTTTGTTTCGCAGTCCTAAATGGAGTGGAATCACATGCAGTTTCTGGTCCTATGAGCAAGAGTTTTTTTCTGGTAAGGTAAGTCACTATTGCGCTCCCTTTGCCATACTCAGTGCAAATAGCACATGCGTCTGTTCCCAGCAAGTACAGTGTATCAGACTGAAGAGGAGCTACTGTTCTTGTCAGTTTCCTAAGCAGAATTGAACTAGATATGGCCCGTGTGTGAAGGAAGCACAGTTCTTACGTTCTGAGCAAGCTTACTGTTCTGGCCCTATAGGAAACACAGTAGAGTAGAAGAGTGCACTTTTATTAAAAGCAGAGTGTGTTTCTTGTAAGGCGAGCTCGCGTTTGTTTCACAGTCCTAAAAGGAGTTGATTCACATGCAGTTTTTGGTCCTACTAGCAAGAGTTGTTTTCTGGTAAGAAGAGTCACTATTGTGCTGCCTTTGCCATACACAGGAAAAATAACACTGGCGTGTTTTTCCAGCAAGTACAGTGTATTGGATGGAAGATGATCTACTGTTCTTGTCAGGTTCCTAAGCAGACTTGAACTAGATATGGCCGTGTGTGTAGGAAGCACAGTTTTTTTTTTCTGAGCAAGCTCACTGTTCGGAACCCATAGGAAACACAGTAGAGTAGAAGAGTGCTCTTTTCTCAAAAACAGAGTGTGTTTCTTGGAAGTTGAGCTAGCGTTTGTTTCCCAGTCCTAAATGGAGTTGTGTCACATGCAGTTTTTTGTCCTACGAGCAAGAGTTGTTTTCTGGTAAGACGAGTCACTATTGTGCTCCAATAGCCATACACAGTGCAAATAGCAGTCCCGTCTGTTCCCAGGAAGTACAGTGTATTGGACTGAAGAGGAGTATTGTTCTTGTCAGTTTCCTAAGCAGAGTTGAACTAGATATGGCCCGAGTGTAGGAAGCACAGTTCTTTTGTTCTGAGCAAGCTCACTGTTCTGGCCCTATAAGAAACACAGTAGAGTAGAAGAGTGCTCTTTTCTCTAAAGCAGAGTGTGTTTCTTCTAAGGCGAGCTCGCGTTTGTTTCCCAGTCCTACATGGAGTTGAGTCACATGCAGTTTCTGGTCCTACGAGCAAGAGTTGTATTATGGTAAGAAGAGTCACTATTGTGCTGCCATTGCCATACACAGGACAAATAGCACTGTTGTCTGTTCCCAGCAGTACAGTGTATTGGACTGAAGAGGATCTACTGTTCTTGTCAGGTTCCTAAGCAGAATTGAACTAGATATGGCCGTGTGTGTAGGAAGCACAGTTCTTTTTTTCTGAGCAAGTTTACTGTTCGGACCTCTTAGGAAACACAATAGAATAGAAGAGTGCTTTTTTCTCTAAATCAGAGTGTGTTTCTTGTAAGTTGAGTTAGTGTTTGTTTCCAACTCCTAAATGGAGATGAATCACATGCAGTTTCTGGTCCTACGAGCAAGAGTTGTTTTCTGGTAAGAAGAGTCACTATTGTGCTCCCATTGTCATACAAAGGGCCAATAGCACACGCGTCTGTTCCCAGCATGTACAGTGTATTGGACTGAAGAGGATCTACTGTTCTTGTCAGGTTCCTAAGCAGAGTTGAACTAGATATGGCCGTGTGTGTAGGAAGCACAGTTCTTTTGTTCTGAGCAAGCTCACTGTTCTGGCCCTATAGGAAACACAGTAGAGTAGAAGAGTGCTCTTTTCTCAAAAGCAGATTGTGTTTCTTTTAAGGCGAGCTAGAATTTGTTTCCCAGACCTATATGGAGTTGAATCCCATGCAGTTTCTGGTCCTACGAGCAAGAGTTGTTTTTTGGTAAGGAAAGTCTCTATTGCACTCCCATTGCCATACACAGTGCAAATAGCACTCGCGTCTGTTCCCAGCAAGTACAGTGTATCGGAACAAAGAGGAGCTACTGTTCTTGTCAGTTTCCTAAGCAGAGTTGAACTAGATATGGCCCGCGTGTTTAGGAAGCACAATTCTTTTGTTCTGAGCAAGCTCACTGTTTGGACCCCATAGGGAACACAGTAGAGTAGAAGAGTGCTCTTTTCTCAAAAGCAGAGTGTGTTTCATGTAAGGCGAGCTAGCATTTGTTTCCCAGTCCTAAATGGAGTTGAATCACATGCAGTTTCTGGTCCTACGAGCAAGAGTTGTTTTCTGGTAAGGAAAGTCACTATTGCGCTCCCATTGCCATACACAGTGCAAATAGCACTCGCGTCTGTTCCCAGAAATTACAGTGTATTGGACTGAATAAGAGCTACTGTTCTTGTCAGTTTCCTAAGCAGAGTTGAACTAGATATGACCCGTGTGTAGGAAGCACAGTTCTTTTGTTCTGAGCAAGCTCACTGTTCTGGCCCTATAGGAAACACAGTAGAGTAGAAGAGTGCTCTTTTCTCTAAAGCAGATTGTGTTTCTTGTAAGGCGAGCTAGAGTTTGTTTCCCAGTCCTAAATAGAGTTGAATCACATGCAGTTTCTGGTCCTAGGAGCAAGAGTTGTTTTATGATAAGAAGAGTCACTATTGCGCTGCCATTGCCATACACAGGACAAATAGCACTGGCGTCTGTTCCCAGCAAGTATAGTGTATTGGACTGAAGAGGATCTACTGTTCTTGTCAGGTTCCTAAGCAGAATTGAACTAGATATGGCCGTGTGTGTAGGAAGCACAGTTCTTTTGTTCTGAGCAAGCTCTCTGTTCGGACCCCATAGGAAACACAGTAGAGTAGAATTGTGCTTTTTTCTCAAAAGCAGAGTATGTTTCTTGTAAGGCGAGCTAGCATTTGTTTCCCAGTCCTAAATGGAGTTGAATCCCATGCAGTTTTTGTTCCTATGAGCAAGAAATGTTTTCTGGTAAAGAAAGTAACTATTGAGCTCCCATTGACATACACAGTGCAAATAGCACTGGCGTCTCTTCCCAGCAAGTACAGTGTATTGGACTGAAGAGGAGCTACTGTTCTTGTCAGTTTCCTAAGCAGAGCTGAACTAGATATGGTCCGTGTGTGTAGGAAGCACAGTTCTTTTGTTCTGAGCAAGCTCACTTTTTGGACACCATATGAAACACAGTAGGGTAGAAGTGTGCTCTTTTCTCAAAAGCAGAGTGTGTTTCTTGTAAGGCGAGCTATCGTTTGTTTCCGAGTCCTAAATGGAGTTGAATCACATGCAGTTACTGGTTCTACGAGCAACAGTTGTTTTATGGTAAGAAGAGACACTATTGCGCTGCCATTGCCATACACAGCACAAATAGCACTGTTGTCTGTTCCCAGCAGTACAGTGTATTGGACTGAAGAGGATCTACTGTTCTTGTCAGGTTACTAAGCAGAATTGAAATAGGTGTGGCGGTGTGTGTAGGAATCACGTTTTTTTTTGTTCTGAGCAAGCTCACTGTTCAGACCTCATAGGAAACACAGTAGAGTAGAATAGTGCTCTTTTCTCAAAGGCAGAGTGTGTTTCTTGTAAGGCGAGCTAGCGTTTGTTTCCCAGTCCTAAATGGAGTGTAATCACATGCAGTTTCTGGTCCTACGAGCAAGAGTTGTTTTATGGTAAGAAGAGTCACTATTGCGCTGCCATTGCCATACACAGGACAAATAGCACTGTTGTCTGTTCCCAGCAGTACAGTATATTGGACTGAAGAGGTTCTACTGTTCTTGTCAGGTTCCTAAGCAGAATTCAACTAGGTGTGGCGGTGTGTGTAGGAATCACGTTTTTTTTTGTTCTGAGCAAGCTCACTGCTCGGACCTCATAGGAAACACAGTAGAGTAGAAGAGTGCTCTTTTCTCAAAAGCAGAGTGTGTTCCTTGTAAGGCGAGCTAGCGTTTGTTTCCCAGTCCTAAATGGAGTTGAGTCACATGCAGTTTTTTGTCCTACGAGCAAGAGTTGTTTTCTGGTAAGACAAGTCACTATTGTGCTCCAATTGCCATACACAGTGCAAATAGCACTCGCGTCTCTTCCGAGCAAGTACAGTGTATTGGACTGAAGAGGAGCTATGTTCTTGTCAGTTTCCTAAGCAGAGTTGAACTAGATATGGCCCGAGTGTTGGAAGCACAGTTCTTTTCTTCTGAGCAAGCTCACTGTTCTGGCCCTATAGGAAACACAGTAGAGTAGAAGTGTGCTCTTTTCTCTAAAGCAGAGTGTGTTTCTTGTAAGGCGAACTAGCGTTTGTTTCCCAGTCCTAAATGGAGTGTAATCACATGCAGTTTCTGGTCCTACAAGCAAGAGTTGTTTTCTGGTAAGAAGAGTCACTATTGTGCTCCCATTGTCATACACAGGGCCAATAGCACACGCGTCTGTTCCCAGCATGTACAGTGTATTGGACTGAAGAGGATCTACTGTTCTTGTCAGGTTCCTAAGCAGAGTTGAACTAGATTTGGCCGTGTGTGTAGGAAGCACAGTTCTTTTGTTCTGAGCAAGCTCACTGTTCTGGCCCTATAGGAAACACAGTAGAGTAGAAGAGTGCACTTTTCTTAAAAGCAGAGTGTGTTTCTTGTAAGGCGAGCTCGTGTTTGTTTCCCAGTCCTAAATAGAGTTGAGTCACATGCAGTTTTTGGTCCAGGAGCAAGAGTTGTTTTCTGGTAAGAAGAGTCACTGTTGCGCTCCAAATGTCATATACAGTGCAAATAGCACTCGCGTCTGTTCCCAGCAAGTACAGTGTATTGGACTGAATAGGAGCTACTGTTCTTGTCAGTTTCCTAAGCAGACTTGAAATAGATATCGCCGTGTGTGTAGGAAGCACATTTTTTTTTTCTGAGCAAGGAACACATAGGAAACACAGTAGAGTAGAAGAGAGCTCTTTTCTAAAAAGCAAAGTGTGTTTTTGGAAGGCGAGCTAGCGTTTTTTTCCCAGTCCTAAATGGAGTTGAGTCACAAGCAGTTTTTTGTCCACGAGCAAGAGTTGTTTTCTGGTAAGACGAGTCACTATTGTGCTCCAATTGCCATACACAGTGCAAATAGCACTCACGTCTGTTCCGAGCAAGTACAGTGTATTGGACTGAAGAGGAGCTACTGTTCTTGTCAGTTTCCTAAGCAGAGTTGAACTAGATATGGCCCGTGTATGTAGGAAGCACAGTTCTTGTTTTCTGAGCAAGCTCAATGTTTGGACCCCATAGGAAACACAGTAGAGTAGAAGAGTGCTCTTTTCTCAAAAGCAGAGTGTGTTTCATGTAAGGCGAGCTAGCATTTGTTTCCCAGTCCGAAATGGAATTGAATCACATGCAGTTTCTGGTCCTACGAGCAAGAGTTGTTTTCTGGTAAGGAAAGTCACTATTGCTCTCCCATTGCCATACACAGTGCAAATAGCCCTCCCGTCTGTTCCCAGCAAGTACAGTGTATCGGACTGAAGAGGATCTACTGTTTTTGTCAGGTTCCTAAACAGACTTGAACTAGATGTGGCCGTGTTTGTAGGAAGCACAGTTTTTTTATTCTGAGCATGCTCACTGTTCGGAACACATAGGAAACAGTAGAGTAGAAGAGTGCTCTTTTCTCAAAAGCAGAGTGTGTTTCTGGGAAGGCGAGCTAGTGTTTGTTTCCCAGTCCTAAATGGAGTTGAGTCACATGCAGTTTTTTGTCCTAAGAGCAAGAGTTGTTTTCTGGTAAGACGAGTCACTATTGTGCTCCAATTGCCATACACAGTGCAAATAGCACTCGCGTCTGTTCCGAGCAAGTACAGTGTATTGGACTGAAGAGGAGCTACTGTTCTTGTCAGTTTCCTAAGCAGAGTTGAACTAGATATGGCCCGAGTGCAGGAAGCACAGTTCTTTTGTTCTGAGCAAGCTCACTGTTCTGGCCCTATAGGAAACACAGTAGAGTAGAAGAGTGCTCTTTTCTCAAAAGCAGAGTGTGTTTCTTGTAAGGCGAGCTAGCGTTTGTTTCCCAGTCCTAAATGGAGTGTAATCACATGCAGTTTCTGGTCCTACGAGCAAGAGTTGTTTTATGGTAAGTAGAGTCACTATTGCGCTGCCATTGCCATACACAGGACTAATAGCACTGTTGTCTGTTCCCAGCAGTACAGTGTATTGGACTGAAGAGGATCTACTGTTCTTGTCAGGTTCCTAAGCAGAATTGAACTAGATATGGCCGTGTGTGTAGGAAGCACAGTTCTTTTGTTCTGAGCAAGCTCACTCTTTGGAACACATAGGAAACAGTAGAGTAGAAGAGTGCTCTTTTCTCAAAAGCAGAGTGTGTTTCTTGTAAGGCGAGCTAGTGTTTGTTTCCCAGTACTAAATGGAGTTGAGTCACATGCAGTTTTTTGTCCTACGAGCAAGAGTTGTTTTCTGGTAAGACGAGTCACTATTGTGCTCCAATTGCCATTCGCAGTGCAAATAGAACTCAAGTCTGTTCCCAGCAAGTACAGTGTATTGGACTGAATAGGAGCTACTGTTCTTGTCAGTTTCCTAAGAAGAGTTGAACGAGATATGGCCCGTGTGTGTAGGAAGCACAGTTCTTTTGTTCTTAGCAAGCTCACTGTTTGGACCCCATAGAAACACAGTAGAGTAGAAGAGTGCTCTTTTCTCTAAAGCAGAGTGTTTTTCTTGTAAGGTGAGCTCGCGTTTGTTTCCCATTCCTAAATGGATTTGAGTCACATGCAGTTTCTGGTCCTACGACCAAGAGTTGTTTTCTGGTAAGGAAAGTCACTATTGCGCTCCCATTGCCATACACAGTGCAAATAGCACTCATGTCTGTTCCCAGCAAGCACAGTGTATCGGACTGAAGAGGAGCTACTGTTCTTGTCAGTTTCCTAAGCAGAGGTGAACGAGATATGTCCCGCGTGTGTAGGAAGCACAGTTCTTTTGTTCTGAGCAAGCTCACTGTTTGTCCCCCATAGGAAACACAGTAGAGTAGAAGAGTGCTCTTTTCTCGAAAGCAGAGTGTGTTTCTTGTAGGGCGAGCTAGCGTTTGTTTCCCAGTCCTAAATGGAGTTGAATCACATGCAGTTTCTGGTCCTGCAAGCAAGAGTTGTTTTCTGGTAAGAAGAGTCACTATTGCGCTGCCATTGCCATACACAGGACAAATAACACTGGCGTCTTTTCCCAGCAAGTACAGTGTATTGGATGGAAGAGGATCTACTGTTCTTGTCAGGTTCCTAAGCAGACTTGAACTAGACATGGCCGTGTGTGTAGGAAGCACAGTTCTTTTGTTCTGAGCAAGCTCACTGTTCTGGCCCTATAGGAAACACAGTAGAGTAGGCGAGTGCTCTTTTCTCAAAAGCAGAGTGTGTTTCTTGGAAGGCGAGCTAGCGTTTGTTTCCCAGTCCTAAATGGAGTTGAGTCACATGCAGTTTTTTGTCCTACGAGCAAGAGTTGTTTTCTGGTAAGACGAGTCACTATTGTGCTCCAATAGCCATACACAGTGCAAATAGCAGTCCCGTCTGTTCCCAGGAAGCACAGTGTATCGGACTGAAGAGGAGCTACTGTTCTTGTCAGTTTCCTAAGCAGAATTGAACTAGATATGGCCCGAGTGTAGGAAGCACAGTTCTTTTGTTCTGAGCAAGCTCACTGTTCTGGCCTTATAGGAAACACAGTAGAGTAGAAGAGTGCTCTTTTCTCTAAAGCAGAGTGGGATTCTTGTAAGGTGAGCTAGCGTTTGTTTCCCAGTCCTAAATGGAGTTGAATCACATGCAGTTTCTGGTCCTAAGAGCAAGAGTTGTTTTCTGGTAAGGAAAGTCACTATTGCTCTCCCATTTCCATACACAGTGCAAATAGCCCTCCCGTCTGTTCCCAGCAAGTACAGTGTATTGGACAGAAGAGGATCTACTGTTCTTCTCAGGTTCCTAAGCAGACTTGAACTAGATGTGGCCGTGTTTGTAGGAAGTACAGGTTTTTATTCTGAGCAAGCTCACTGTTCGGAACACATAGGAAACAGTAGAGTAGAAGAGTGCTCTTTTCTCAAAAGCAGAGTGTGTTTCTGGGAAGGCGAGCTAGTGTTTGTTTCCCAGTCCTAAATGGAGTTGAGTCACATGCAGTTTTTTTCCTACGAGCAAGAGTTGTTTTCTGGTAAGACGAGTCACTATTGTGCTCCAATTGCCATACACAGTGCAAATAGCACTCGCGTCTGTCCCGAGCAAGTACAGTGTATTGGACTGAAGAGGAGCTACTGTTCTTGTCAGTTTCCTAAGCAGAGTTGAACTAGATATGGCCCGAGTGTAGGAAGCACAGTTCTTTTGTTCTGAGCTAGCTCACTGTTCTGGCCCTATAGGAAACACAGTAGAGTAGAAGAGTGCTCTTTTCTCAAAAGCAGAGTGTGTTTCTTGTAAGTCGAGCTAGCGTTTGTTTCCCAGTCCTAAATGGAGTGTAATCACATGCAGTTTCTGGTCCTACGAGCAAGAGTTGTTTTATGGTAAGAAGAGTCACTATTGGCCTCCAAATGCCATACACAGTGCAAATAGTACTCGCGTCTGTTCCCTTCAAGTACAGTGTATTGGACTGATTAGGAGCTACTGTTCTTGTCAGTTTCCTCAGCAGAGTTGAACTAGATATGGCCGTGTGTGTAGGAAGCAGTTCTTTTGTTCTGAGCAAGCTCACTGTTCTGGCCCTATAGGAAACACAGTAGAGTAGAAGAGTGCTCTTTTCTCAAAAGCAGATTGTGTTTCTTGTAAGGCGAGCTAGCGTTTGTTTCCCAGTCCTAAATGAACTTGAATCACATGCAGTTTCTGGTCCTACGACCAAGAGTTGTTTTCTGGTAAGGAAAGTCACTATTGCGCTCCCATTGCCATACACAGTGCAAATAGCACTCACGTCTGTACCCAGCAAGTACAGTGTATCGGACTGAAGAGGAGCTACTGTTCTTGTCAGTTTCCTAAGCAGAGGTGAACGAGATATGTCCCGCGTGTGTAGGAAGCACAGTTCTTTTGTTCTGAGCAAGCTCACTGTTTGTCCCCCATAGGAAACACAGTAGAGTAGAAGAGTGCTCTTTTCTCGAAAGCAGAGTGTGTTTCTTGTAGGGCGAGCTAGCGTTTGTTTCCCAGTCCTAAATGGAGTTGAATCACATGCAGTTTCTGGTCCTGCAAGCAAGAGTTGTTTTCTGGTAAGAAGAGTCACTATTGCGCTGCCATTGCCATACACAGGACAAATAACACTGGCGTCTTTTCCCAGCAAGTACAGTGTATTGGATGGAAGAGGATCTACTGTTCTTGTCAGGTTCCTAAGCAGACTTGAACTAGACATGGCCGTGTGTGTAGGAAGCACAGTTCTTTTGTTCTGAGCAAGCTCACTGTTCTGGCCCTATAGGAAACACAGTAGAGTAGGCGAGTGCTCTTTTCTCAAAAGCAGAGTGTGTTTCTTGGAAGGCGAGCTAGCGTTTGTTTCCCAGTCCTAAATGGAGTTGAGTCACATGCAGTTTTTTGTCCTACGAGCAAGAGTTGTTTTCTGGTAAGACGAGTCACTATTGTGCTCCAATAGCCATACACAGTGCAAATAGCAGTCCCGTCTGTTCCCAGGAAGCACAGTGTATCGGACTGAAGAGGAGCTACTGTTCTTGTCAGTTTCCTAAGCAGAATTGAACTAGATATGGCCCGAGTGTAGGAAGCACAGTTCTTTTGTTCTGAGCAAGCTCACTGTTCTGGCCTTATAGGAAACACAGTAGAGTAGAAGAGTGCTCTTTTCTCTAAAGCAGAGTGGGTTTCTTGTAAGGCGAGCTAGCGTTTGTTTCCCAGTCCTAAATGGAGTTGAATCACATGCAGTTTCTGGTCCTAAGAGCAAGAGTTGTTTTCTGGTAAGGAAAGTCACTATTGCTCTCCCATTTCCATACACAGTGCAAATAGCCCTCCCGTCTGTTCCCAGCAAGTACAGTGTATCGGACAGAAGAGGATCTACTGTTCTTCTCAGGTTCCTAAGCAGACTTGAACTAGATGTGGCCGTGTTTGTAGGAAGTACAGGTTTTTATTCTGAGCAAGTTCACTGTTCGGAACACATAGGAAACAGTAGAGTAGAAGAGTGCTCTTTTCTCAAAAGCAGAGTGTGTTTCTGGGATGGTGAGCTAGTGTTTGTTTCCCAGTCCTAAATGGAGTTGAGTCACATGCAGTTTTTTGTCCTACGAGCAAGAGTTGTTTTCTGGTAAGACGAGTCACTATTGTGCTCCAATTGCCATACACAGTGCAAATAGCACTCGCGTCTGTCCCGAGCAAGTACAGTGTATTGGACTGAAGAGGAGCTACTGTTCTTGTCAGTTTCCTAAGCAGAGTTGAACTAGATATGGCCCGAGTGTAGGAAGCACAGTTCTTTTGTTCTGAGCTAGCTCACTGTTCTGGCCTTTATAGGAAACACAGTAGAGTAGAAGAGTGCTCTTTTCTCAAAAGCAGAGTGTGTTTCTTGTAAGTCGAGCTAGCGTTTGTTTCCCAGTCCTAAATGGAGTGTAATCACATGCAGTTTCTGGTCCTACGAGCAAGAGTTGTTTTATGGTAAGAAAAGTCACTATTGCGCTGCCATTGCCATATACTTGACTAATAGCACTGTTGTCTGTCCCCAGCAGTACAGTGTATTGGACTGAAGAGGATCTACTGTTCTTGTCAGGTTCCTAAGCAGAATTGAACTAGATATGGCCGTGTGTGTAGGAAGCACATTTCTTTTGTTCTGAGCAAGTTCACTGTTCGGACCTCTTAGGAAACACAATAGAGTAGAAGATTGCTTTTCTCTAAATCAGAGTGTGTTTCTTGTAAGGCGAGTTAGTGTTTGTTTCCCAGTCCTAAGTGGAGTTGAATCACATGCAGTTTCTGGTCCTACGAGCAAGAATTGTTTTCTGGTAAGAAGAGTCACTGTTGTGCTCCCATTGTCATACACAGGGCAAATAGCACACGCGTCTGTTCCCAGCATGTACAGTGTATTGGACTGAAGAGGATCTACTGTTCTTGTCAGGTTCCTAAGCAGAATTGAACTAGACATGGCCGTGTGTGTAGGAAGCACAGTTCTTTTGTTCTGAGCAAGCTCACTGTTCTGGCCCTATAGGAAACACAGTAGAGGAGTAGAGTGCTCTTTTCTCAAAAGCAGATTGTGTTTCTTGTAAGGGGAGCTAGCGTTAGTTTCCCAGTCCTATATGGAGTTGAGTCACATGCAGTTTCTGTTCCTACGAGCAAGAGTTGTTTTCAAGTAAGAAGAGTCACTGTTGCGCTCCAAATGTCATATACAGTGCAAATAGCACTCGCGTCTGTTCCCAGCAAGTACAGTGTATCGGACTGAATAGGAGCTACTGTTCTTGTCAGTTTCCTAAGCAGACTTGAACTAGATATGGCCGTGTGTGTAGGAAGCAGTTTTTTTGTTCTGAGCAAGCTCACTGTTCGGAACACATGAGAAACACAGTAGAGTAGAAGAGTGCTCTTTTCTCAAAAGCAGAGTGTGTTTTTGGAAGGCGAGCTAGCGTTTGTTTCCCAGTCCTAAATGGAGTTGAGTCACATGCAGTTTTTTGTCCTACGAGCAAGAGTTGTTTTCTGGTAAGATGAGTCACTATTGTGCTCCAATTGCCATACACAGTGCAAATAGCACTCGCGTCTGTTCCGAGCAAGTACAGTGTATTGGACTGAAGAGGAGCTACTGTTCTTGTCAGTTTCCTAAGCAGAGTTGAACTAGATATGGCCCGTGTATGTAGGAAGCACAGTTATTTTTTTCTGAGCAAGCTCACTGTTTGGATACCATAGGAAACACAGTAGAGTAGAAGAGTGCTCTTTTCTCTAAAGCAGAGTGGGTTTCTTGTAAGGCGAGCTAGCGTTTGTTTCCCAGTCCTAAATGGAGTTGAATCACATGCAGTTTCTGGTCCTAAGAGCAAGAGTAGTTTCTGGTAAGGAAAGTCACTATTGCTCTCCCATTTCCATACACAGTGCAAATAGCCCTCCCGTCTGTTCCCAGCAAGTACAGTGTATCGGACAGAAGAGGATCTACTGTTCTTCTCAGGTTCCTAAGCAGACTTGAACTAGATGTGGCCGTGTTTGTAGGAAGTACAGGTTTTTATTCTGAGCAAGCTCACTGTTCGGAACACATAGGAAACAGTAGAGTAGAAGAGTGCTCTTTTCTCAAAAGCAGAGTGTGTTTCTGGGAAGGCAAGCTAGTGTTTGTTTGCCAGTCCTAAATGGAGTTGAGTCACATGCAGTTTTTTGTCTTACGAGCAAGAGTTGTTTTCTGGTAAGACGAGTCACTATTGTGCTCCAATTGCCATACACAGTGCAAATAGCACTAGCGTCTGTTCCGAGCAAGTACAGTGTATTGGACTGAAGAGGAGCTACTGTTCTTGTCAGTTTCCTAAGCAGAGTTGAACTAGATATGGCCCGTGTGTGTGGGAAGCACAGTTCTTTTGTTCTGAGCACCTCACTGTTTGGACCCCATAGGAAACACAGTAGAGTAGAAGAGTGCTCTTTTCTCAAAAGCAGAGTGTGTTTCATGGAAGGAGAGCTAGCATTTGTATCCCAGTCCGAAATGGAGTTGAATCACATGCAGTTTCTGGTCCTATGAGCAAGAGTTGTTTTCTGGTAAGGAAAGTCACTATAGCGCTCCCATTGCCATACACAGTGCAAATAGCACATGCGTCTGTTCCCAGCAAGTACAGTGTATCAGACCGAAAAGGAGCTACTGTTCTTGTCAGTTTCCTAAGCAGAGTTGAACTAGATATGGCCCGTGTGTGAAGGAAGCACAGTTCTTATGTTCTGAGCAAACTCACTCTTCTGGCCCTATAGGAAACACAGTAGAGTAGAAGAGTGCACTTTTCTTAAAAGCAGAGTGTGTTTCTTGTAAGGCGAGCTCGCGTTTGTTTCCAAGTACTAAATGGAGTTGAATCACATGCAGTTTTTGTCCTATGGGCAAGAGTTTTTTTCTGGTAAGAAGAGTCACTGTTGCGCTCCAAATGCCATATGCAGTGCAAATAGCACTCGCGTCTGTTCCCAGCAAGTACAGTGTATCAGACTGAATAGGAGCTACTGTTCTTGTCAGTTTCCTAAGCAGACTTGAACTAGATATGGCCGTGTGTGTAGGAAGCACAGTTCTTTTGTTCTGAGCAAGCTCACTCTTTGGAACACATAGGAAACACAGTAGAGTAGAAGAGTGCTCTTTTCTCAAAAGCAGAGTGTGTTTTTGGAAGGCGAGCTAGCGTTTCTTTCCCAGTCATAAATGGAGTTGAGTCACATGCAGTTTTTTGTCCTACGAGCAAGAGTTGTTTTCTGGTAAGACGAGTCTCTATTGTGCTCCAATTGCCATACACAGTACAAATAGCACTCGCGTCTGTTCCGAGCAAGTACAGTGTATTGGACTGAAGAGGAGCTACTGTTCTTGTCAGTTTCCTAAGCAGAGTTGAACTAGATATGGCCCGTGTGTGTAGGAAGCACAGTTCTTTTGTTCTGAGCAAGCTCACTGTTTAGACCCCATAGGAAACACAGTAGTGTAGAAGAGTGCTCTTTTCTCAAAAGCAGAGTGTGTTTCATGTAAGGTGAGCTAGCATTTGTTTCCCAGTCCTAAATGGAGTTGATTCACATGCAGTTTCTGGTCCTACGAGCAAGAGTTGTTTTCTGGTAAGGAAAGTCACTATTGCGCTCCCATTTCCATACACAGTGCAAATAGCCATCCCGTCTGTTCCGAGCAAGTACAGTGTATCGGATTGAAGAGGATCTACTGTTCTTGTCAGGTTCCTAAGCAGACTTGAACTAGATATGGCCGTGTTTGTTGGATGCACAGTTTTTTTGTTATGAGCAAGCTCACTGTTCGGAACACATTGGAAACAGTAGAGTAGAAGAGTGCTCTTTTCTCAAAAGCAGAGTGTGTTTCTTGGAAGGCGAGCTAGTGTTTGTTTGCCAGTCCTAAATGGAGTTGAGTCACATGCAGTTTTTTGTCTTACGAGCAAGAGTTGTTTTCTGGTAAGACGAGTCACTATTGTGCTCCAATTGCCATTCGCAGTGCAAATAGAACTCGCGTCTTTTCCCAGCAAGTACAGTGTATTGGACTGAATAGGAGCTACTGTTCTTGTCAGTTTCCTAAGAAGAGTTGAACGAGATATGGCCGTGTGTGTAGGAAGCACAGTTCTTTTGTTCTGAGCAAGCTCACTGTTTGGACCCCATAGGAAACACAGTAGAGTAGAAGAGTGCTCTTTTCTCTAAAGCAGAGTGTTTTTCTTGTAAGGTGAGCTCGCGTTTGTTTCCCAGTCCTAAATGGAGTTGAGTCACATGCAGTTTTTGGTCCTACGATCAAGAGTTGTTTTCTGGTAAGAAGAGTCACTATTGTACTCCAAATGCCATACACAGTGCAAATAGTACTCGCGTCTGTTCCCTTCAAGTACAGTGTATTGGACTGATTAGGAGCTACTGTTCTTGTCAGTTTCCTCAGGAGAGTTGAACTAGATATGGCCGTGTGTGTAGGAAGCACAGTTCTTTTGTTCTGAGCAAGCTCACTGTTCTGGCCCTATAGGAAACACAGTAGAGTAGAAGAGTGCTCTTTTCTCAAAAGCAGATTGTGTTTCTTGTAAGGCGAGCTAGTGTTTGTTTCCCAGTCCTAAATGAAGTTGAATCACATGCAGTTTCTGGTCCTATGACCAAGAGTTGTTTTCTGGTAAGGAAAGTCACTATTGCGCTCCCATTGCCATACACAGTGCAAAGAGCACTCGCGTCTGTTCCCAGGAAGTACAGTGTATTGGACTGAATAGGAGCTACTGTTCTTGTCAGTTTCCTAGGCAGAGTTGAACTAGTTATGGCCGTGTGTGTAGGAAGCACACTTTTTTTGTTCTGAGCAAGCTCACTGTTCGGAAACCATAGGAAACACAGTAGAGTATATCGTGCTCTTTTCTCAAAAGCAGAGTGTGTTTTTTGGAAGGCGACCTAGCGATGAATCCCAGTCATAAATGGAGTTGAGTCACATGCAGTTTTTTGTCCTACGAGCAAGAGTTGTTTTTTGGTAAGACGAGTCACTATTGTGCTCCAATAGCCATACACAGTGCAAATAGCTCTCGCGTCTGTTAACCGCAAATACAGTGTATTGGACTGAAGAGGAGCTACTGTTCTTGTCAGTTTCCTAAGCAGAGTTGAACTAGATATGGCCCGTGTGTGTAGGAAGCACAGTTCTTTTGTTCTGAGCAATCTCACTGTTCTGAACCCATAGGAAACACAGTAGAGTAGAAGAGTGCTCTTTTCTAAAAAGCAGAGTGTGTTTCTTGTAAGGCGAGATAGCATTGGTTTCCCAGTCCTAAATGGAGTTGAATCCCATGCAGTTTCTGGTCCTACGAGCAAGAGTTGTTTTCTGGTAAGAAGAGTCAATATTGCGCTTCCATTGCCCTACACAGGACAAATAGCTCTGGCATCTGTTCCCAGCAAACACAGTGTATTGGACTGAAAAGGAGCTACTGTTCTTGTCAGTTTCCTAAGCAGAGGTGAACTAGATATGGTCCGTGTGTGTAGGAAGCACAGTTCTTTTCTTCTGAGCAAGCTCACTGTTTGGACCCCATAGGAAACACAGTAGAGTAGAATAGTGCTCTTTTCTCTAAAGCAGAGTGTGTTTCTTGTAAGGCGAGCTAGCGTTTGTTTCGCAGTCCTAAATGGAGTGGAATCACATGCAGTTTCTGGTCCTATGAGCAAGAGTTGTTTTCTGGTAAGGTAAGTCACTATTGCGCACCCTTTGCCATACTCAGTGCAAATAGCACATGCGTCTGTTCCCAGCAAGTACAGTGTATCAGACTGAAGAGGAGCTACTGTTCTTGTCAGTTTCCTAAGCAGAATTGAACTAGATAACGCCCGTGTGTGAAGGAAGCACAGTTCTTATGTTCTGAGCAAGCTCACTGTTCTGGCCCTATAGGAAACACAGTAGAGTAGAAGAGTGCACTTTTCTTAAAAGAAGAGTGTGTTTCTTGTAAGGCGAGCTCGCGTTTGTTTCACAGTCCTAAAAGGAGTTGATTCACATGCAGTTTTTGGTCCTACTAGCAAGAGTTGTTTTCTGGTAAGAAGAGTCACTGTTGCGCTCCAAATGCCATATACAGTGCAAATAGCACTCGCGTCTGTTCCCAGCAAGTACAGTGTATCGGACTGAAGAGGAGCTACTGTTCTTGTCAGTATCCTAAGCAGAGTTGAACTAGATATGGCCCGTGTGTGTAGGAAGCACAGTTCTTTTGTTCTGAGGAAGCTCACTGTTTGGACCCCATAGGAAACACAGTAGAGTAGAAGAGTGCTCTTTTCTCTAAAGCAGAGTGTTTTTTCTTGTAAGGTGAACTCGCGTTTGTTTACCAGTCATAAATGGAGTTGAGACACATGCAGTTTTTGGTCCTACGAGCAAGAGTTGTTTTCTGGTAAGAAGAGTCACTATTGTGCTCCAAATGCTATACACAGTGCAAATAGTACTAGCGTCTGTTCCCTTCAAGTACAGTGTATTGGACTGATTAGGAGCTACTGTTCTTGTCAGTTTCCTCAGCAGAGTTGAACTAGATATGGTCCATGTGTGGGAAGCACAGTTCTTTTGTTTTGAGCAAGTTCACTCTTTGGACCCCTTTGGAAACACAGTAGAGTAGAAGAGTGCTCTTTTCTCAAAAGCAGAGTGTGTTTCATGTAAGGCGAGCTAGCATTTGTTTCCCAGTCCTAAATGGAGTTGAATCACATGCAGTTTCTGGTCCTACGAGCAAGAGTTGTTTTCTGGTAAGGAAAGTCACTATTGCGCTCCCATTGCCATACACAGTGCAAATAGTACTCGCGTCTGTTCCCAGCAATTACAGTGTATTGGACTGAATAAGAGCTACTGTTCTTGTCAGTTTCCTAAGCAGAGTTGAACTAGATATGGCCCGTGTGTAGGAAGCACAGTTCTTTTGTTCTGAGCAAGCTCACTGTTCTGGCCCTATAGGAAACACAGTAGAGTGGAAGAGTGCTCTTTTCTCTAAAGCAGATTGTGTTTCTTGTAAGGCGAGCTAGAGTTTGTTTCCCAGTCCTAAATAGAGTTGAATCACATGCAGTTTCTGGTCCTAGGAGCAAGAGTTGTTTTATGATAAGAAGAGTCACTATTGCGCTGCCATTGCCATACACAGGACAAATAGCACTGGCGTCTGTTCCCAGCAAGTATAGTGTATTGGACTGAAGAGGATCTACTGTTCTTGTCAGGTTCCTAAGCAGAATTGAACTAGATATGGCCGTGTGTGTAGGAAGCACAGTTCTTTTGTTCTGAGCAAGCTCTCTGTTCGGACCCCATAGGAAACACAGTAGAGTAGAATTGTGCTTTTTTCTCAAAAGCAGAGTATGTTTCTTGTAAGGCGAGCTAGCGTTTGTTTCCCAGTCCTAAATGGAGTTGAATCCCATGCAGTTTTTGTTCCTATGAGCAAGAGATGTTTTCTGGTAAGGAAAGTAACTATTGAGCTCCCATTGCCATACACAGTGCAAATAGCACTGGCGTCTCTTCCCAGCAAGTACAGTGTATTGGACTGAAGAGGAGCTACTGTTCTTGTCAGTTTCCTAAGCAAAGCTGAACTAGATATGGTCCGTGTGTGTAGGAAGCACAGTTCTTTTGTTCTGAGCAAGCTCACTTTTTGGACCCCATATGAAACACAGTAGGGTAGAAGAGTGCTCTTTTCTCAAAAGCAGAGTGTGTTTCTTGTAAGGCGAGCTAGCGTTTGTTTCCCAGTCCTAAATGGAGTTGAATCACATGCAGTTACTGGTTCTACGAGCAACAGTTTTTTTATGGTAAGAAGAGTCACTATTGCGCTGCCATTGCCATACACAGCACAAATAGCACTGTTGTCTGTTCCCAGCAGTACAGTGTATTGGACTGAAGAGGATCTACTGTTCTTGTCAGGTTACTAAGCAGAATTGAAATAGGTGTGGCGGTGTGTGTAGGAATCACGTTTTTTTTTGTTCTGCGCAAGCTCACTGTTCGGACCTCATAGGAAACACAGTAGAGTAGAATAGTGCTCTTTTCTCAAAAGCAGAGTGTGTTTCTTGTAAGGCGAGCTAGCGTTTGTTTCCCAGTCCTAAATGGAGTGTAATCACATGCAGTTTCTGGTCCTACGAGCAAGAGTTGTTTTATGGTAAGAAGAGTCACTATTGCGCTGCCATTGCCATACACAGGACAAATAGCACTGTTGTCTGTTCCCAGCAGTACAGTATATTGGACTGAAGAGGATCTACTGTTCTTGTCAGGTTCCTAAGCAGAATTCAACTAGGTGTGGCGGTGTGTGTAGGAATCACGTTTTTTTTTGTTCTGAGCAAGCTCACTGCTCGGACCTCATAGGAAACACAGTAGAGTAGAAGAGTGCTCTTTTCTCAAAAGCAGAGTGTGTTCCTTGTAAGGCGAGCTAGCATTTGTTTCCCAGTCCTAAATGGAGTTGAGTCACATGCAGTTTTTTGTCCTACGAGCAAGAGTTGTTTTCTGGTAAGACAAGTCACTATTGTGCTCCAATTGCCATACACAGTGCAAATAGCACTCGCGTCTCTTCCGAGCAAGTACAGTGTATTGGAATGAAGAGGAGCTACTGTTCTTGTCAGTTTCCTAAGCAGAGTTGAACTAGATATGGCCCGAGTGTAGGAAGCACAGTTCTTTTCTTCTGAGCAAGCTCACTGTTCTGGCCCTATAGGAAACACAGTAGAGTAGAAGTGTGCTCTTTTCTCTAAAGCAGAGTGTGTTTCTTGTAAGGCGAACTAGCGTTTGTTTCCCAGTCCTAAATGGAGTGTAATCACATGCAGTTTCTGGTCCTACAAGCAAGAGTTGTTTTCTGGTAAGAAGAGTCACTATTGTGCTCCCATTGTCATACACAGGGCCAATAGCACACGCGTCTGTTCCCAGCATGTACAGTGTATTGGACTGAAGAGGATCTACTGTTCTTGTCAGGTTCCTAAGCAGAGTTGAACTAGATTTGGCCGTGTGTGTAGGAAGCACAGTTCTTTTGTTCTGAGCAAGCTCACTGTTCTGGCCCTATAGGAAACACAGTAGAGTAGAAGAGTGCACTTTTCTTAAAAGCAGAGTGTGTTTCTTGTAAGGCAAGCTCGTGTTTGTTTCCCAGTCCTAAATAGAGTTGAGTCACATGCAGTTTTTGGTCCAGGAGCAAGAGTTGTTTTCTGGTAAGAAGAGTCACTGTTGCGCTCCAAATGTCATATACAGTGCAAATAGCACTCGCGTCTGTTCCCAGCAAGTACAGTGTATTGGACTGAATAGGAGCTACTGTTCTTGTCAGTTTCCTAAGCAGACTTGAAATAGATATCGCCGTGTGTGTAGGAAGCACAGTTTTTTTGTTCTGAGCAAGGAACACATAGGAAACACAGTAGAGTAGAAGAGTGCTCTTTTCTCAAAAGCAAAGTGTGTTTTTGGAAGGCGAGCTAGCGTTTTTTTCCCAGTCCTAAATGGAGTTGAGTCACAAGCAGTTTTTTGTCCACGAGCAAGAGTTGTTTTCTGGTAAGACGAGTCACTATTGTGCTCCAATTGCCATACACAGTGCAAATAGCACTCACGTCTGTTCCGAGCAAGTACAGTGTATTGGACTGAAGAGGAGCTACTGTTCTTGTCAGTTTCCTAAGCAGAGTTGAACTAGATATGGCCCGTGTATGTAGGAAGCACAGTTCTTTTGTTCTGAGCAAGCTCTGTGTTCGGACCCCATAGGAAACACAGTAGAGTAGAAGAGTGCTCTTTTCTCGAAAGCAGAGTGTGTTTCTTGTAGGGCGAGCTAGCGTTTGTTTCCCAGTCCTAAATGGAGTTGAATCACATGCAGTTTCTGGTCCTGCAAGCAAGAGTTGTTTTCTGGTAAGAAGAGTCACTATTGCGCTGCCATTGCCATACACAGGACAAATAACACTGGCGTCTTTTCCCAGCAAGTACAGTGTATTGAATGGAAGAGGATCTACTGTTCTTGTCAGTTTCCTAAGCAGACTTGAACTAGACATGGCCGTGTGTGTAGGAAGCACAGTTCTTTTGTTCTGAGCAAGCTCACTGTTCTGGCCCTATAGGAAACACAGTAGAGTAGACGAGTGCTCTTTTCTCAAAAGCAGAGTGTGTTTCTTGGAAGGCGAGCTAGCTTTTGTTTCCCAGTCCAAAATGGAGTTGAATCCCATGCAGTTTCTGGTCCTAAGAGCAAGAGTTGTTTTCTGGTAAGGAAAGTCACTATTGCTCTCCCATTTCCATACACAGTGCAAATAGCCCTCCCGTCTGTTCCCAGCAAGTACAGTGTATCGGACAGAAGAGGATCTACTGTTCTTCTCAGGTTCCTAAGCAGACTTGAACTAGATGTGGCCGTGTTTGTAGGAAGTACAGGTTTTTATTCTGAGCAAGCTCACTGTTCGGAACACATAGGAAACAGTAGAGTAGAAGAGTGCTCTTTTCTCAAAAGCAGAGTGTGTTTCTGGGAAGGCGAGCTAGTGTTTGTTTCCCAGTCCTAAATGGAGTTGAGTCACATGCAGTTTTTTGTCCTACGAGCAAGAGTTGTTTTCTGGTAAGACGAGTCACTATTGTGCTCCAATTGCCATACACAGTGCAAATAGCACTCGCGTCTGTCCCGAGCAAGTACAGTGTATTGGACTGAAGAGGAGCTACTGTTCTTGTCAGTTTCCTAAGCAGAGTTGAACTAGATATGGCCCGTGTGTAGGAAGCACAGTTCTTTTGTTCTGAGCTAGCTCACTGTTCTGGCCCTATAGGAAACACAGTAGAGTAGAAGAGTGCTCTTTTCTCAAAAGCAGAGTGTGTTTCTTGTAAGTCGAGCTAGCGTTTGTTTCCCAGTCCTAAATGGAGTGTAATCACATGCAGTTTCTGGTCCTACGAGCAAGAGTTGTTTTATGGTAAGAAGAGTCACTATTGCGCTGCCATTGCCATACACTGGACTAATAGCACTGTTGTCTGTTCCCAGCAGTACAGTGTATTGGACTGAAGAGGATCTACTGTTTTTGTCAGGTTCCTAAGCAGAATTGAACTAGATATGGCCGTGTGTGTAGGAAGCACAGTTCTTTTGTTCTGAGCAAGTTCACTGTTCGGACCTCTTAGGAAACACAATAGAGTAGAAGATTGCTTTTTCTCTAAATCAGAGTGTGTTTCTTGTAAGGCGAGTTAGTGTTTGTTTCCCAGTCCTAAGTGGAGTTGAATCACATGCAGTTTCTGGTCCTACGAGCAAGAATTGTTTTCTGGTAAGAAGAGTCACTGTTGTGCTCCCATTGTCATACACAGGGCAAATAGCACACGCGTCTGTTCCCAGCATGTACAGTGTATTAGACTGAAGAGGATCTACTGTTCTTGTCAGGTTCCTAAGCAGAATTGAACTAGACATGGCTGTGTGTGTAGGAAGCACAGTTCTTTTGTTCTGAGCAAGCTCACTGTTCTGGCCCTATAGGAAACACAGTAGAGGAGTAGAGTGCTCTTTTCTCAAAAGCAGATTGTGTTTCTTGTAAGGGGAGCTAGCGTTAGTTTCCCAGTCCTATATGGAGTTGAGTCACATGCAGTTTCTGTTCCTACGAGCAAGAGTTGTTTTCTGGTAAGAAGAGTCACTGTTGCGCTCCAAATGTCATATACAGTGCAAATAGCACTCGCGTCTGTTCCCAGCAAGTACAGTGTATCGGACTGAATAGGAGCTACTGTTCTTGTCAGTTTCCTAAGCAGACTTGAACTAGATATGGCCGTGTGTGTAGGAAGCACAGTTTTTTTGTTCTGAGCAAGCTCACTGTTCGGAACACATGAGAAACACAGTAGAGAAGAAGAGTGCTCTTTTCTCAAAAGCAGAGTGTGTTTTTGGAAGGCGAGCTAGCGTTTGTTTCCCAGTCCTAAATGGAATTGAGTCACATGCAGTTTTTTGTCCTACGAGCAAGAGTTGTTTTCTGGTAAGACGAGTCACTATTGTGCTCCAATTGCCATACACAGTGCAAATAGCACTCGCGTCTCTTCCGAGCAAGTACAGTGTATTGGACTGAAGAGGAGCTACTGTTCTTGTCAGTTTCCTAAGCAGAGTTGAACTAGATATAGCCCGTGTATGTAGGAAGCACAGTTATTTTTTTCTGAGCAAGCTCACTGTTTGGATACCATAGGAAACACAGTAGAGTAGAAGAGTGCTCTTTTCTCTAAAGCAGAGTGGGTTTCTTGTAAGGCGAGCTAGCGTTTGTTTCCCAGTCCTAAATGGAGTTGAATCACATGCAGTTTCTGGTCCTAAGAGCAAGAGTTGTTTTCTGGTAAGGAAAGTCACTATTGCTCTCCCATTTCCATACACAGTGCAAATAGCCCTCCCGTCTGTTCCCAGCAAGTACAGTGTATCGGACAGAAGAGGATCTACTGTTCTTCTCAGGTTCCTAAGCAGACTTGAACTAGATGTGGCCGTGTTTGTAGGAAGTACAGGTTTTTATTCTGAGCAAGCTCACTGTTCGGAACACATAGGAAACAGTAGAGTAGAAGAGTGCTCTTTTCTCAAAACAGAGTGTGTTTCTGGGAAGGCGAGCTAGTGTTTGTTTCCCAGTCCTAAATGGAGTTGAGTCACATGCAGTTTTTTGTCCTACGAGCAAGAGTTGTTTTCTGGTAAGACGAGTCACTATTGTGCTCCAATTGCCATACACAGTGCAAATAGCACTCGCGTCTGTCCCGAGCAAGTACAGTGTATTGGACTGAAGAGGAGCTACTGTTCTTGTCAGTTTCCTAAGCAGAGTTGAACTAGATATGGCCCGAGTGTAGGAAGCACAGTTCTTTTGTTCTGAGCTAGCTCACTGTTCTGGCCCTATAGGAAACACAAGAGTAGAAGAGTGCTCTTTTCTCAAAAGCAGAGTGTGTTTCTTGTAAGTCGAGCTAGCGTTTGTTTCCCAGTCCTAAATGGAGTTTAATCACATGCAGTTTCTGGTCCTACGAGCAAGAGTTGTTTTATGGTAAGAAGAGTCACTATTGCGCTGCCATTGCCATACACTGGACTAATAGCACTGTTGTCTGTTCCCAGCAGTACAGTGTATTGGACTGAAGAGGATCTACTGTTCTTGTCAGGTTCCTAAGCAGAATTGAACTAGATATGGCCGTGTGTGTAGGAAGCACAGTTCTTTTGTTCTGAGCAAGTTCACTGTTCGGACCTCTTAGGAAACACAATAGAGTAGAAGATTGCTTTTTCTCTAAATCAGAGTGTGTTTCTTGTAAGGCGAGTTAGTGTTTGTTTCCCAGTCCTAAGTGGAGTTGAATCACATGCAGTTTCTGGTCCTACGAGCAAGAATTGTTTTCTGGTAAGAAGAGTCACTGTTGTGCTCCCATTGTCATACACAGGGCAAATAGCACACGCGTCTGTTCCCAGCATGTACAGTGTATTGGACTGAAGAGGATCTACTGTTCTTGTCAGGTTCCTAAGCAGAATTGAACTAGACATGGCCGTGTGTGTAGGAAGCACAGTTCTTTTGTTCTGAGCAAGCTCACTGTTCTGGCCCTATAGGAAACACAGTAGAGGAGTAGAGTGCTCTTTTCTCAAAAGCAGATTGTGTTTCTTGTAAGGGGAGCTAGCGTTAGTTTCCCAGTCCTATATGGAGTTGAGTCACATGCAGTTTCTGTTCCTACGAGCAAGAGTTGTTTTCTGGTAAGAAGAGTCACTGTTGCGCTCCAAATGTCATATACAGTGCAAATAGCACTCGCGTCTGTTCCCAGCAAGTACAGTGTATCGGACTGAATAGGAGCTACTGTTCTTGTCAGTTTCCTAAGCAGACTTGAACTAGATATGGCCGTGTGTGTAGGAAGCACAGTTTTTTTGTTCTGAGCAAGCTCACTGTTCGGAACACATGAGAAACACAGTAGAGTAGAAGAGTGCTCTTTTCTCAAAAGCAGAGTGTGTTTTTGGAAGGCGAGCTAGCGTTTGTTTCCCAGTCCTAAATGGAATTGAGTCACATGCAGTTTTTTGTCCTATGAGCAAGAGTTGTTTTCTGGTAAGACGAGTCACTATTGTGCTCCAATTGCCATACACAGTGCAAATAGCACTCGCGTCTCTTCCGAGCAAGTACAGTGTATTGGACTGAAGAGGAGCTACTGTTCTTGTCAGTTTCCTAAGCAGAGTTGAACTAGATATAGCCCGTGTATGTAGGAAGCACAGTTATTTTTTTCTGAGCAAGCTCACTGTTTGGATACCATAGGAAACACAGTAGAGTAGAAGAGTGCTCTTTTCTCTAAAGCAGAGTGGGTTTCTTGTAAGGCGAGCTAGCGTTTGTTTCCCAGTCCTAAATGGAGTTGAATCACATGCAGTTTCTGGTCCTAAGAGCAAGAGTTGTTTTCTGGTAAGGAAAGTCACTATTGCTCTCCCATTTCCATACACAGTGCAAATAGCCCTCCCGTCTGTTCCCAGCAAGTACAGTGTATCGGACAGAAGAGGATCTACTGTTCTTCTCAGGTTCCTAAGCAGACTTGAACTAGATGTGGCCGTGTTTGTAGGAAGTACAGGTTTTTATTCTGAGCAAGCTCACTGTTCGGAACACATAGGAAACAGTAGAGTAGAAGAGTGCTCTTTTCTCAAAAGCAGAGTGTGTTTCTGGGAAGGCGAGCTAGTGTTTGTTTCCCAGTCCTAAATGGAGTTGAGTCACATGCAGTTTTTTGTCCTACGAGCAAGAGTTGTTTTCTGGTAAGACGAGTCACTATTGTGCTCCAATTGCCATACACAGTGCAAATAGCACTCGCGTCTGTCCCGAGCAAGTACAGTGTATTGGACTGAAGAGGAGCTACTGTTCTTGTCAGTTTCCTTAGCAGAGTTGAACTAGATATGGCCCGAGTGTAGGAAGCACAGTTCTTTTGTTCTGAGCTAGCTCACTGTTCTGGCCCTATAGGAAACACAGTAGAGTAGAAGAGTGCTCTTTTCTCAAAAGCAGAGTGTGTTTCTTGTAAGTCAAGCTAGCGTTTGTTTCCCAGTCCTAAATGGAGTTTAATCACATGCAGTTTCTGGTCCTACGAGCAAGAGTTGTTTTATGGTAAGAAGAGTCACTATTGCGCTGCCATTGCCATACACTGGACTAATAGCACTGTTGTCTGTTCCCAGCAGTACAGTGTATTGGACTGAAGAGGATCTACTGTTCTTGTCAGGTTCCTAAGCAGAATTGAACTAGATATGGCCGTGTGTGTAGGAAGCACAGTTCTTTTGTTCTGAGCAAGTTCACTGTTCGGACCTCTTAGGAAACACAATAGAGTAGAAGATTGCTTTTTCTCTAAATCAGAGTGTGTTTCTTGTAAGGCGAGTTAGTGTTTGTTTCCCAGTCCTAAGTGGAGTTGAATCACATGCAGTTTCTGGTCCTACGAGCAAGAATTGTTTTCTCGTAAGAAGAGTCACTGTTGTGCTCCCATTGTCATACACAGGGCAAATAGCACACGCGTCTGTTCCCAGCATGTACAGTGTATTGGACTGAAGAGGATCTACTGTTCTTGTCAGGTTCCTAAGCAGAATTGAACTAGACATGGCCGTGTGTGTAGGAAGCACAGTTCTTTTGTTCTGAGCAAGCTCACTGTTCTGGCCCTATAGGAAACACAGTAGAGGAGTAGAGTGCTCTTTTCTCAAAAGCAGATTGTGTTTCTTGTAAGGGGAGCTAGCGTTAGTTTCCCAGTCCTATATGGAGTTGAGTCACATGCAGTTTCTGTTCCTACGAGCAAGAGTTGTTTTCTGGTAAGAAGAGTCACTGTTGCGCTCCAAATGTCATATACAGTGCAAATAGCACTCGCGTCTGTTCCCAGCAAGTACAGTGTATCGGACTGAATAGGAGCTACTGTTCTTGTCAGTTTCCTAAGCAGACTTGAACTAGATATGGCCGTGTGTGTAGGAAGCACAGTTTTTTTGTTCTGAGCAAGCTCACTGTTCGGAACACATGAGAAACACAGTAGAGTAGAAGAGTGCTCTTTTCTCAAAAGCAGAGTGTGTTTTTGGAAGGCGAGCTAGCGTTTGTTTCCCAGTCCTAAACGGAATTGAGTCACATGCAGTTTTTTGTCCTACGAGCAAGAGTTGTTTTCTGGTAAGACGAGTCACTATTGTGCTCCAATTGCCATACACAGTGCAAATAGCACTCGCGTCTCTTCCGAGCAAGTACAGTGTATTGGACTGAAGAGGAGCTACTGTTCTTGTCAGTTTCCTAAGCAGAGTTGAACTAGATATGGCCCGTGTATGTAGGAAGCACAGTTATTTTTTTCTGAGCAAGCTCACTGTTTGGATACCATAGGAAACACAGTAGAGTAGAAGAGTGCTCTTTTCTCTAAAGCAGAGTGGGTTTCTTGTAAGGCGAGCTAGCGTTTGTTTCCCAGTCCTAAATGGAGTTGAATCACATGCAGTTTCTGGTCCTAAGAGCAAGAGTTGTTTTCTGGTAAGGAAAGTCACTATTGCTCTCCCATTTCCATACACAGTGCAAATAGCCCTCCCGTCTGTTCCCAGCAAGTACAGTGTATCAGACTGAAAAGGAGCTACTGTTCTTGTCAGTTTCCTAAGCAGAGTTGAACTAGATATGGCCCGTGTGTGAAGGAAGCACAGTTCTTATGTTCTGAGCAAACTCACTCTTCTGGCCCTATAGGAAACACAGTAGAGTAGAAGAGTGCACTTTTCTTAAAAGCAGAGTGTGTTTCATGTAAGGTGAGCTAGCATTTGTTTCCCAGTCCTAAATGGAGTTGATTCACATGCAGTTTCTGGTCCTACGAGCAAGAGTTGTTTTCTGGTAAGGAAAGTCACTATTGCGCTCCCATTTCCATACACAGTGCAAATAGCCATCCCGTCTGTTCCGAGCAAGTACAGTGTATCGGAATGAAGAGGATCTACTGTTCTTGTCAGGTTCCTAAGCAGACTTGAACTAGATATGGCCGTGTTTGTTGGATGCACAGTTTTTTTGTTATGAGCAAGCTCACTGTTCGGAACACATTGGAAACAGTAGAGTAGAAGAGTGCTCTTTTCTCAAAAGCAGAGTGTGTTTCTTGGAAGGCAAACTAGTGTTTGTTTCCCAGTACTAAATGGAGTTGAGTCACATGCAATTTTTTGTCCTACGAGCAAGAGTTGTTTTCTGGTAAGACGAGTCACTATTGTGCTCCAATTGCCATTCGCAGTGCAAATAGAACTCGTGTCTTTTCCCAGCAAGTACAGTGTATTGGACTGCATAGGAGCTACTGTTCTTGTCAGTTTCCTAAGAAGAGTTGAACGAGATATGGCCCGTGTGTGTAGGAAGCACAGTTCTTTTGTTCTGAGCAAGCTCACTGTTTGGACCCCATAGGAAACACAGTAGAGTAGAAGAGTGCTCTTTTCTCTAAAGCAGAGTGTTTTTCTTGTAAGGTGAGCTCGCGTTTGTTTCCCAGTCCTAAATGGAGTTGAGTCACATGCAGTTTTTGGTTCTACGATCAAGAGTTGTTTTCTGGTAAGAAGAGTCACTATTGCACTCCAAATGCCATACACAGTGCAAATAGTACTCGTGTCTGTTCCCTTCAAGTACAGTGTATTGGACTGATTAGGAGCTACTGTTCTTGTCAGTTTCCTCAGCAGAGTTGAACTAGATATGGCCGTGTGTGTAGGAAGCACAGTTCTTTTGTTCTGAGCAATCTCACTGTTCTGGCCCTATAGGAAACACAGTAGAGTAGAAGAGTGCTCTTTTCTCAAAAGCAGATTGTGTTTCTTGTAAGGCGAGCTAGTGTTTGTTTCCCAGTCCTAAATGAAGTTGAATCACATGCAGTTTCTGGTCCTACGACCAAGAGTTGTTTTCTGGTAAGGAAAGTCACTATTGTGCTCCCATTGCCATACACAGTGCAAATAGCACTCACGTCTGTACCCAGCAAGTACAGTGTATCGGACTGAAGAGGAGCTACTGTTCTTGTCAGTTTCCTAAGCAGAGGTGAACGAGATATGTCCCGCGTGTGTAGGAAGCACAGTTATTTTGTTCTGAGCAAGCTCACTGTTTGGACCCCATAGGAAACACAGTAGAGTAGAAGAGTGCTCTTTTCTCGAAAGCAGAGTGTGTTTTTTGTAGGGCGAGCTAGCGTTTGTTTCCCAGTCCTAAATGGAGTGAATCACATGCAGTTTCTGGTCTTGCAAGCAAGAGTTGTTTTCTGGTAAGAAGAGTCACTATTGCGCTGCCATTGCCATACACAGGACAAATAGCACTGGCGTCTTTTCCCAGCAAGTACAGTGTATTGGATGGAAGAGGATCTACTGTTCTTGTCAGGTTCCTAAGCAGACTTGAACTAGATATGGCCGTGTGTGTAGGAAGCACAGTTTTTTTGTTCTGAGCAAGCTCACTGTTCGGAACACATAGGAAACACAGTAGAGTAGAAGAGTGCTCTTTTCTCAAAAGCAGAGTGTGTTTCTTGGAAGTCGAGCTAGCGTTTGTTTCCCAGTCCTAAATGGAGTTGAGTCACATGCAGTTTTATGTCCAACGAGCAAGAGTTATTTTCTGGTAAGACAAGTCACTATTGTGCTCCAATGCCATACACAGTGCAAATAGCACTCGCGTCTGTTCCCCGCAAGTACAGTGTATTGGACTGAAGAGGAGCTACTGTTCTTGTTTATTTCTTAAGCAGAGTTTAATTAGATATGGCCCGTGTGTGTAGAAAGCACAGTTCTTTTGTTCTGAGCAAGCTCACTGTTCGGAACCCAAAGGAAACACAGTAGAGTAGAAGAGTGCTCTTTTCTCAAAAGCAGAGTGTGTTTCTTGTAAGGCGAGCTAGCTTTTGTTTACCAGTCCTAAATGGAGTTGAATCTCATGCAGTTTCTGGTCCTAAGAGCAAGAGTTGTTTTCTGGTAAGGAAAGTCACTATTGCGCTCCCCTTGACATACATAGTGCAAATAGCTCTCGCGTCTATTCCCAGCAAGTACAGTGTATCGGACTGAAGAGGAGCTACTGTTCTTGTCAGTTTCCTAAGCAGAGTTGAACTAGATATGGCCCGTGTGTGTAAGAAGCACAGTTCTTATGTTCTGAACAAGCTCACTGTTCTGGCCCTATTGGAAACACAGTAGAGTAGAAGAGTGCTCTTTTCTCAAAAGCAGAGTGTGTTTCTTGGAAGTCGAGCTAGCGTTTGTTTCCCAGTCCTAAATGGAGTTGAATCACATGCAGTTTCTGGTCGTACGAGCAAGAGTTGTTTTCTGGTAAGTAAAGTCAATATTGCGCTCCCATTGCCATACACAGTGCAAATAGCACTCGCGTCTGTTCCCAGCAAGTACAGTGTATCGGACTGAAGAGGAGCTACTGTTCTTGTCAGTTTCCTAAGCAGAGTTGAACTAGATATGGCCCGTGTGTGTAGGAAGCACAGTTCTTTTGTTCTGAGCAAGCTCACTGTTCGGACCCCATAGGAAACACAGTAGAGTAGAAGAGTTCTCTTTTCTCAAAAGCAGAGTGTGTTTCATGTAAGGCGAGCTAGCATTTGTTTCCCAGTCCTAAATGGAGTTGAATCACATGCAGTTTCTGGTCCTACAAGCAAGGGTTGTTTTCTGGTAAGAAGAGTCACTATTGCGCTGCCATTGCCATACACAGGACAAATAGCACTGGCGTCTGTTCCTAGCAAGTACAGTGTATTGGACTGAAGAGGATCTACTGTTCTTGTCAGGTTCCTAAGCAGACTTGAACTAGATATGGCCGTTTGTGTAGGAAGCACAGTTTTTTTGTTCTGAGCAAGCTCACTGTTCGGAACACATAGGAAACACGGTAGAGTAGAAGAGTGCTCTTTTCTCAAAAGCAGAGTGTGTTTCATGTAAGGCGAGCTAGCATTAGTTTCCCAGTCCTAAATGGAGTTGAATCACATGCAGTTTCTGGTCCTACAAGCAAGGGTTGTTTTCTGGTAAGACGAGTCACTTTGCGCTGCCATTGCTATACACAGGACAAATAGCACTCACATCTGTTCCACGCAAGTACAGTGTATCGGACTGAAGAGGATCTACTGTTCTTGTCAGTTTCCTAAGCAGAATTGAACTAGATATGGCCGTGTGTGTAGGAAGCACAGTTCTTTTGTTCTGAGCAAGCTCACTGTTCGGATATCATAGGAAACACAGTAGAGTAGAAGAGTGCTCTTTTCTCAAAAGCAGAGTGTGTTTCTTGTAAGGCGAGCTAGCGTTTGTTTCCTAGTCCTAAATGGAGTTGAATATCATGCAGTTTCTGGTCCTAAGAGCAAGAGTTGTTTTCTGGTAAGGAAAGTCACTATTGCGCTCCCCTTGCCATACATAGTGCAAATAGCTCTCGCGTCTATTCCCAGCAAGTACAGTGTATCGGACTGAAGAGGAGCTACTGTTCTTGTCAGTTTCCTAAGCAGAGTTGAACTAGATATAGCCCGTGTGTGTAGGAAGCACAGTTCTTATGTTCTGAACAAGCTCACTGTTCTGGCCCAATTGGAAACACAGTAGAGTAGAAGAGTGCTCTTTTCCCAAAAGCAGAGTGTGTTTTTGTAAGGCGAGCTAGCGTTTGTTTCCCAGTCCTAAATGGAGTTGAATCACATGCAGTTTCTGGTCCTACAAGCAAGAGTTGTTTTCTGGTGAGAAGAGTCACTATTGCGCTGCCATTGCCATACACAGGACAAATAGCACTGGCGTCTGTTCCCAGCAAGTACAGTGTATTGGACTGAAGAGGATCTACTGTTCTTGTCAGGTTCCTAAGCAGACTTGAACTAGATATGGCCGTGTGTGTAGGAAGCACACTTTTTTTGTTCTGAGCAAGCTCACTGTTCGGAACACATAGGAAACACAGTGGAGTAGAAGAGTGCTCTTTTCTCTAAAACAGAGTGTGTTTCTTGTAAGGAGAGCTAGCGTTTGTTTCCCAGTCCTAAATGGAGTTGAGTCACATGCAGTTTTTTGTCCAATGAGGAAGAGTTATTTTCTGGTAAGACAAGTCACTATTGTGCTCCAATGCCATACACAGTGCAAATAGCACTCGCGTCTGTTCCCCGCAAGTACAGTGTATTGGACTGAAGAGGAGCTACTGTTCTTGTTTATTTCCTAAGCAGAGTTTCATTAGATATGCAACGAGTGTGTACAAAGCACAGTTCTTTTGTTCTGAGCAAGCTCACTGTTCGGACCCCAAAGGAAACACAGTAGAGTAGAAGAGTGCTCTTTTCTCAAAAGCAGAATGTGTTTCTTGTAAGGCGAGCTAGCATTTGTTTCCCAGTCCTAAATGGAGTGGAATCACATGCAGTTTCTGGTCCTACGAGCAAGAGTTGTTTTCTGGTAAGAAAAGTCACTATTGCACTCCCATTGCCATACACAGTGCAAATAGCACTCGCGTCTGTTCCCAGCAATTACAGTGTATCAGACTGAAGAGGAGCTACTGTTCTTGTCAGTTTCCTAAGCAGAGTTGAACTAGTTATGGCCCGTGTGTAGGAAGCACAGTTCTTTTGTTCTGAGCAAGCTCATTTTTCTGGCCCTATAGGAAACACAGTAGAGTAGAAGAGTGCTCTTTTCTCAAAAGCAGAGTGTGTTTCTTGTTAGGCGAGCTAGCATTTGTTTCCCAGTCCTAAATGGAGTGGAATCACATGCAGTTTCTGGTCCTACGAGCAAGAGTTGTTTTCTGGTAAGGAAAGTCACTATTGCGCTCCCATTGCCATACACAGTGCAAATAGCACATACGTCTGTTCCCAGCAATTACAGTGTATTGGACTGAAGAGGAGCTACTGTTCTTGTCAGGTTCCTTAGCAGAGTTCAACAAGATATGGCCCGTGTGTGTATGAAGCACAGTTCTTATGTTCTGAGCAAGCTCACTGCTCTGGCCCCATAGGAAACACAGTAGAGTAGAAGAGTGCTCTTTTCTCTAAAGCAGAGTGTGTTTCTTGTAAGGCGAGCTAGCGTTTGTTTCCCAGTCCTAAATGGAGTTGAGTCACATGCAGTTTTTTGTCCTACGAGCAAGAGTTTTTTTCTGGTAAGACGAGTCACTATTGTGCTCCAATTGTCATACACAGTGCAAATAGCACTCGCGTCTGTTCCCAGCAAGTACAGTGTATCGGACTGAAGAGGAGCTACTGTTCTTGTCAGTTTCCTAAGCAGAGTTGAACTAGATATGGCCCGTGTGTGTAGGAAGCACAGTTCTTTTGTTCTGAGCAAGCTCACTGTTCGGACCCCATAGGAAACATAGTAGAGTAGAAGAGTTCTCTTTTCTCAAAAGAAGAGTGTGTTTCATGTAAGGCGAGCTAGGATTTCTTTCCCAGTCCTAAATGTAGTTGAATCACATGCAGTTTCTGGTCCTACGAGCAAGGGTTGTTTTCTGGTAAGAAGAGTCACTATTGCGCTGCCATTGCCATACACAGGACAAATAGCACTGGCGTCTGTTCCCAGCAAGTACAGTGTATTGGACTGAAGAGGATCTACTGTTATTGTCAGGTTCCTAAGCAGACTTAAACTAGATATGGCCGTGTGTGTAGGAAGCACAGTTTTTTTGTTCTGAGCAAGCTCTCTGTTCGGAACACATAGGAAACACAGTAGAGTAGAAGAGTGCTCTTTTCTCAAAAGCAGAGTGTGTTTCTTGTAAGGCAAGCTAGCGTTTGTTTCCCAGTCCTAAATGGAGTTGAATCTCATGCAGTTTCTGGTCCTAAGAGCAAGAGTTGTTTTCTGGTAAGGAAAGTCACTATTGCGCTCCCCATGCCATACATAGTGCAAATAGCTCTCGCGTCTATTCCCAGCAAGTACACTGTATTGGACTGAAGAGGAGCTACTGTTCTTGTCAGTTTCCTAAGCAGAGTTGAACTAGATATGGCCCGTGTGTGTAGGAAGCACAGTTCTTATGTTCTGAACAAGCTCACTGTTCTGGCCCTATTGGAAACACAGTAGAGTAGAAGAGTGCTCTTTTCTCAAAAGCAGAGTGTGTTTTTGTAAGGCGAGCTAGCGTTTGTTTCCTAGTCCTAAATGGAGTTGAATCACATGCAGTTTCTGGTCCTACAAGCAAGAATTGTTTTCTGGTAAGAAGAGTCACTATTGTGCTGCCATTGCCATACACAGGACAAATAGCACTGGCGTCTGTTCCCAGCAAGTACAGTGTATTGGACTGAAGAGGATCTACTGTTCTTGTCAGGTTCCTAAGCAGACTTGAACTAGATATGGCCGTGTGTGTAGGAAGCACAGTTTTTTTGTTCTGAGCAAGCTCACTGTTCGGAACACATAGGAAACACAGTAGAGTAGAAGAGTGCTCTTTTCTCAAAAGCAGAGTGTGTTTCTTGGAAGTCGAGCTAGCGTTTGTTTCCCAGTCCTAAATGGAGTTGAGTCACATGCAGTTTTTTGTCCAACGAGCAAGAGTTATTTTCTGGTAAGACAAGTCACTATTGTGCTCCAATGCCATACACAGTGCAAATAGCACTCGCGTCTGTTCCCCGCAAGTACAGTGTATTGGACTGAAGAGGAGCTACTGTTCTTGTTTATTTCTTAAGCAGAGTTTAATTAGATATGGCCAGTGGGTGTAGAAAGCACAGTTCTTTTGTTCTGAGCAAGCTCACTGTTCGGACCCCAAAGGAAACACAGTAGAGTAGAAGAGTGCTCTTTTCTCAAAAGCAGAGTGTGTTTCTTGTAAGGCGAGCTAACATTTGTTTCCCAGTCCTAAATGGAGTTGAATCACATGCAGTTTCTGGTCCTACGAGCAAGAGTTGTTTTCTGGTAAGAAAAGTCACTATTGCACTCCCATTGCCATACACAGTGCAAATAGCACTCGCGTCTGTTCCCAGCATTTACAGTGTATCAGACTGAAGAGGAGCTACTGTTCTTGTCAGTTTCCTAAGCAGAGTTGAACTAGTTATGGCCCGTGTGTGTTGGAAGCACAGTTCTTTTGTTCTGAGCAAGCTCATTTTTCTGGCCCTATAGGAAACACAGTAGAGTAGAAGAGTGCTCTTTTTTCAAAAGCAGAGTGTGTTTCTTGTTAGGCGAGCTAGCATTTGTTTCCCAGTCCTAAATGGAGTGGAATCACATGCAGTTTCTGGTCCTACGAGCAAGAGTTGTTTTCTGGTAAGGAAAGTCACTATTGCGCTCCCATTGCCATACACAGTGCAAATAGCACATACGTCTGTTCCCAGCAATTACAGTGTATTGGACTGAAGAGGAGCTACTGTTCTTGTCAGGTTCCTAAGCAGAGTTCAACTAGATATGGCCCGTGTGTGTATGAAGCACAGTTCTTATGTTCTGAGCAAGTTCACCGCTCTGGCCCCATAGGAAACACAGTAGAGTAGAAGAGTGCTCTTTTCTCTAAAGCAGAGTGTGTTTCTCGTAAGGCGAGCTAGCGTTTGTTTCCCAGTCCTAAATGGAGTTGAGTCACAAGTAGTTTTTTGTCCTACGAGCAAGAGTTTTTTTCTGGTAAGACGAGTCACTATTGTGCTCCAATTGCCATACACTGTGCAAATAGCCCTCGCGTCTGTTCCCAGCAAGTACAGTGTATCGGACTGAAGAGGAGCTACTGTTCTTGTCAGTTTCCTAAGCAGAGTTGAACTAGATATGGCCCGTGTGTGTAGGAAGCACAGTTCTTTTGTTCTGAACAAGCTCACTGTTCGGACCCCATAGGAAACATAGTAGAGTAGAAGAGTTCTCTTTTCTCAAAAGCAGAGTGTGTTTCATGTAAGGCGAGCTAGCATTTGTTTCCCAGTCCTAAATGGAGTTGAATCACATGCAGTTTCTGGTCCTACGAGCAAGGGTTGTTTTCTGGTAAGAAGTGTCACTATTGCGCTGCCATTGCCATACACAGGACAAATAGCACTGGCGTCTGTTCCCAGCAAGTACAGTGTATTGGACTGAAGAGGATCTACTGTTCTTGTCAGGTTCCTAAGCAGACTTGAACTAGATATGGCCGTGTGTGTAGGAAGCACAGTTTTTTTGTTCTGAGCAAGCTCACTGTTCAGAACACATAGGAAACACAGTAGAGTAGAAGAGTGCTCTTTTCTCAAAAGCAGTTTGTGTTACATGTAAGGCGAGCTAGCATTTGTTTCCCAGTCCTAAATAGAGTTGAGTCACATGCAGTTTTTTGTCCTACGAGCAAGAGTTGTTTTCTCGTAAGACAAGTCACTATTGTGCTCCAATGCCATACACAGTGCAAATAGCACTCGCGTCTGTTCCCCACAAGTACAGTGTATTGGACTGGAGAGGATCTACTGTTCTTGTCAGGTTCCTAAGCAGAATTGAACTAGATATGGCCGTGTGTGTAGGAAGCACAGTTTTTTGTTCTGAGCAAGCTCACTGTTCGGACACCATAGGAAAAACAGTAGAGTAGAAGAGTGCTCTTTTCTCTAAAGCAGAGTGTGTTTCTTGTAAGGCGAGCTAGCGTTTGTTTCCCAGTCCTAAATGGAGTTGAATCTCATGCAGTTTCTGGTCTTATGAGCAAGAGTTGTTTTCTGGTAAGACGAGTCACTATTGTGCTCCAATTGCCATACACAGTGCAAATAGCATTCGCGTCTGTTCCCCGCAAGTACAGTGTATTGGACGGAAGAGGAGCTACTGTTCTTGTCAGTTTCCTAAGCAGAGTTGAACTAGATATGGCCTGTGTGTGTAGGAAGCACAGTTCTTTTGTTCTGAGCAAGCTCACTGTTTGGACCCCATAGGAAACACAGTAGAGTAGAAGAGTGCTCTTTTCTCAAAAGCAAAGTGTGTTTCTTGTAAGGCGAGCTAGCGTTTGTTTCCCAGTCCTAAATGGAGTGGAATCACATGCAGTTTCTGGTCCTACGAGCAAGAGTTGTTTTCTGGTAAGAAGAGTCACTATTGCACTGCCATTGCCATACACAGGACAAATAGCACTGGCGTCTGTTCCCAGCAAGTACAGTGTATTTGACTGAAGAGGATCTAGTTTTCTTGTCAGTTTCCTAAGCAGAGTTGAATTAGATATGGCCGTGTGTGTAGGAAGCACAGTTTTTTTGTTCTGTGCAAGCTCACTGTTTGGAACACATAGGAAACACAGTAGAGTAGAAGAGTGCTCTTTTCTCAAAAGCAGAGTGTGTTTCATGTAAGGCGAGCTAGCATTTCTTTCCTAGTCCTAAATGGATTTGAATCACATGCAGTTTCTGGTCCTAGGAACAAGAGTTGTTTTCTGGTAAGGAGAGTCACTATTGCGCTCCCATTGCGCTTCACAAGGCAAATAGCACTCGCGCCTTTTCCCAGCAAGTACAGTGTATTGGACTGAATAGGAGCTACTCTTCTTGTCAGTTTACTAAGCAGAGATGAACTAGATATGGTCCGTGTGTGTAGGAAGCACAGTTCTTTTGTTCTGAGCAAGCTCACTGTTTGGATCCCATAGGAAACACAGTAGAGTAGAAGAGTGCTCTTTTCTCAAAAGCACTTGTAAGGCGAGCTAGCGTTTGTTTCCCAGTCCTAAATGGAGTTGAGTCACATGCAGTTTTTTGTCCTATGAGCAAAAATTGTTTTCTTGTAAGACGAGTCACTATTGTGCTCCAATTGCCATACACAGTGCAAATAGCACTCGCGTCTGTTCCCCGCAAGTACAGTGTATTGGACTGAAGAAAATCTACTGTTCTTGTCAGTTTCCTAAGCAGAGTTGAACTAGATATGGCCCGTGTGTGTAGGAAGCACAGATCTTTTGTTCTGAGCAAGCTCACTGTTCGGACCCCATAGGAAGCACAGTAGATTAGAAGAGTGCTCTTTTCTCAAAAGCAGAGTTTGTTTCATGTAAGGCGAGCTAGCATTTGTTTCCCAGTCCTAAATGGAGTTGAATCACATGCAGTTTCTGGTCCTACGATCAAGAGTTGTTTTCTGGTAAGGAAAGTCACTATTGCGCTCCCATTGCCATACACAGTGCAAATAGCACTCGCGTCTGTTCCCAGCAAGTACAGTGTATCGGACTGAAGAGGAGCTACTGTTCTTGTCAGTTTCCTAAGCAAAGTTGAACTAGTTATGGCCCGTGTGTAGGAAGCACAGTTCTTTTTTTCTGAGCAAGCTCACTGTTCTGGCCTTATAGGAAACACAGTAGAGTAGAAGAGTGCTCTTTTCTCAAAAGCAGAGTGTGTTTCTTGTAAAGCGAGCTAGAGTTTGTTTCCCAGTCCTAAATGGAGTTGAATCACATGAAGTTTCTGGTCCTAAGAGCAAGAGTTGTTTTCTGTTAAGAAGAGTAACTATTGCGCTGCCTTTGCCATACTCAGGACACATAGCACTGGCGTCTGTTCCCAGCAAGTACAGTGTATTGAACTGAAGAGGATCTACTGTACTTGTCAGGTTCCTAAGCAGACTTGAACTAGATATGGCCGTGTGAGTAGGAAGCACAGTTTTTTTGTTCTGAGCAAGCTCACTGTTCTGGCCCTATAGGAAACACAGTAGAGTAGAAGAGTGCTCTTTTATCAAAAGCAGAGTGTGTTTCTTGGAAGTCGAGCTAGTGTTTGTTTCCCAGTCCTAAATGGAGTTGAGTCTCATGCAGTTTTTTGTCCTACGAGCAAGAGTTGTTTTCTGGTAAGACAAGTCACTATTGTGCTCCAATTGCCATACACAGGACAAATAGCACTGGCGTGTGTTCCCAGCAAGTACAGTGTATTGGACTGAAGAGGATTTACTGTTCTTGTCAGGTTCCTAAGCAGACTTGAACTAGATATGGCTGTGTGTGTTGGAAGCACAGTTTTTTTGTTCTGAGCAAGCTCACTGTTCGGAACACATAGGAAACACAGTAGAGTAGAAGAGTGCTCTTTTCTCAAAAGCAGAGTTTGTTTCTTGTAAGGCGAGCTAGCGTTTGTTTCCCAGTCCTAAATGGAGTTGAGTCACATGCAGTTTTTTGTCCTATGAGCAAAAGTTGTTTTCTGGTAAGACAAGTCACTATTGTTCTCCAATTGCCATACACAATGCAAATAGCACTCGCGTCTGTTCCCCGCAAGTACAGTGTATTGGACGGAAGAGGAGCTACTGTTCTTGTCAGTTTCCTAAGCACAGTTGAACTAGATATGGCCCGTGTGTGTAGGAAGCACAGTTCTTTTGTTCTGAGCAAGCTCACTGTTCGGACCCCATAGGAAACACAGTAGAGTAGAAGAGTGCTCTTTTCTGAAAAGCAGAGTGTGTTTCATGTAAGGCGAGCTAGAGTTTGTTTCCCCGTCCTAAATGGAGTTGAATCACATGCAGTTTCTGGTCTTACGAGCAAGAGTTGTTTTCTGGTAAGGAAAGTCACTATTGGGCTCCCATTGCCATACACAGTGCAAATAGCACTCGCGTCTGTTCGCAGCAAGTACAGTGTATCAGACTGAAGAGGAGCTACTGTTCTTGTCAGTTTCCAAAGCAGAGTTGAACTAGATATGGACCGTGTGTAGGAAGCACAGTTTTTTTTTTCTGAGCAAGCTCACTTTTCAGAACACATAGGAAACACAGTAGAGTAGAAGAGTGCTCTTTTCTCAAAAGCAGAGTGTGTTACATGTAAGGCGAGCTAGCATTTGTTTCCCAGTCCTAAATGGAGTTGAATCACATGCAGTTTCTGGTCTTACGAGCAAGAGTTATTTTCTAGTAAGGAAAGTCACTATTGCGCTCCCATTGCCATACACAGTGCAAATAACACTCGCATCTGTTCCCAGCAAGTACAGTGTATTGGACTGAAGAGGATCTACTGTTCTTGTCAGGTTCCTAAGCAGACTTGAACTAGATATGGCCGTGTGTGTAGGAAGCACAGTTTTTTTGTTCTGAGCAAGCTCACTGTTCGGAACACAAAGGAAACACAGTAGAGTAGAAGAGTGCTCTTTTCTCAAAAGCAGAGTTTGTTTCTTGTAAGGCGAGCTAGCGTTTGTTTCCCAGTCCTAAATGGAGTTGAGTCACATGCAGTTTTTTGTCCTATGAGCAAAAGTTGTTTTCTGGTAAGACAAGTCACTAATGTTCTCCAATTGCCATACACAATGCAAATAGCACTCGCGTCTGTTCCCCGCAAGTACAGTGTATCAGACTGAAGAGGAGCTACTGTTCTTGTCAGTTTCCTAAGCAGAGTTGAACTAGATATGGCCCGTGTGTGTAGGAAGCACAGTTCTTTTGTTCTGAGCAAGCTCACTGTTCGGACCCCATAGGAAACACAGTAGAGTAGAAGCGTGCTCTTTTCTGAAAAGCAGAGTGTGTTTCATGTAAGGCGAGCTAGAGTTTGTTTCCCCGTCCTAAATGGAGTTGAATCACATGCAGTTTCTGGTCTTACGAGCAAGAGTTGTTTTCTGGTAAGGAAAGTCACTATTGGGCTCCCATTGCCATACACAGTGCAAATAGCACTCGAGTCTGTTCCCAGCAAGTACAGTGTATCAGACTGAAGAGGAGCTACTGTTCTTGTCAGTTTCCAAAGCAGAGTTGAACTAGATATGGCCCGTGTGTAGGAAGCACAGATTTTTTTTTCTGAGCAAGCTCACTGTTTGGACCCCTTAGGAAACACAGTAGAGTAGAAGAGTGCTCTTTTCTCAAAAGCAGAGTGTGTTTCTTGGAAGTCGAGCTAGCATTTGTTTCCCAGTCCTAAAAGGAGTTGAATCACATGCAGTTTCTGGTCTTACGAGCAAGAGTTGTTTTCTGGTAAGTAAAGTCAATATTGTGCTCCCATTGCCGTACACAGTGCAAATAGCACTCGCGTCTGTTCCCAGCAAGTACAGTGTATCGGACTGAAGAGGAGCTACTGTTCTTGTCAGTTTCCTAAGCAGAGTTGTACTAGATATGGCCCGTGTGTGTAGGAAGCACAGTTCTTTTGTTCTGAGCAAGCTCACTGTTCGGACACCATAGGAAACACAGTAGAGTAGAAGAGTGCTCTTTTCTCTAAAGCAGATTGTGTTTCCTGTAAGGCGAGCTAGCGTTTGTTTCCCAGTCCTAAATGGAGTTGAGTTACATGCAGTTTTTTGTCCTACGAGCAAGAGTTTTTTTCTGGTAAGACGAGTCACTATTGTGCTCCAGTTGCCATACACAGTGCAAATAGCACTCGCGTCTGTTCCCAGCAAGTACAGTGTATCGGACTGAAGAGGAGCTACTGTTCTTGTCAGTTTCCTAAGCAGAGTTGAACTAGATATGGCCCGTGTGTGTAGGAAGCACAGTTCTTTTGTTCTGAGCAAGCTCACTGTTCGGACCCCATAGGAAACACAGTAGAGTAGAAGAGTGCTCTTTTCTCAAAAGCAGAGTGTGTTTTTGTAAGGCGAGCTAGCGTTTTTTTCCCAGTCCTAAATGGAGTTGAATCACATGCAGTTTCTGGTCCTACAAGCAAGAGTTGTTTTCTGGTAAGAAGAGTAACTATTGCGCTGCCATTGCCATACACAGGACAAATAGCACTGGCGTCTGTTCCCAGCAAGTACAGTGTATTGGACTGAAGAGGATCTACTGTTCTTGTCAGGTTCCTTAGCAGACTTGAACTAGATATGGCCATGTGTGTAGGTAGCACACTTTTTTTGTTCTGAGCAAGCTCACTGTTTGGAAATATTGGAAACACAGTAGAGTAGAAGAGTGTTCTTTTCTCTAAAGCAGAGTGTGTTTCTTGTAAGGAGAGCTAGCGTTTGTGTCCCAGTCCTAAATGGAGTTGAGTCACATGCAGTTTTTTGTCCAATGAGGAAGAGTTATTTTCTGGTAAGTCAAGTCACTATTGTGCTCCAATGCCATACACAGTGCAAATAGCACTCGCGTCTGTTCCCAGCAAGTACAGTGTATTGGACTGAAGAGGAGCTACTGTTCTTGTTTATTTCCTAAGCAGAGTTTCATTAGATATGCGACGTGTGTGTAGAAAGCACAGTTCATTTGTTCTGAGCAAGGTCACTGTTCGGACCCCAAAGGAAACACAGTAGAGTAGAAGAGTGCTCTTTTCTCAAAAGCAGAGGGTGTTTCTTGTAAGGCGAGCTAGCATTTGTTTCCCAGTCCTAAATGGAGTTGAATCACATGCAGTTTCTGGTCCTACGAGCAAGAGTTGTTTTCTGGTAAGAAAAGTCACTATTGCACTCCCATTGCCATACACAGTGTAAATACCACTCGCGTCTGTTGCAAACAATTACAGTGTATCAGACTGAAGAGGAGCTACTGTTCTTGTCAGTTTCCTAAGCAGAGTTGAACTAGTTATGGCCCGTGTGTAGGAAGCACAGTTCTTTTGTTCTGAGCAAGCTCATTGTTCTAGCCCTATAGGAAACACAGTAGAGTAGAAGAGTGCTCTTTTCTCAAAAGCAAAGTGTGTTTCTTGTAAGGCGAGCTAGCTTATGTTTCCCAGTCCTAAATGGAGTGGAATCACATGCAGTTTCTGGTCCTACGAGCAAGAGTTGTTTTCTGGTAAGAAGAGTCACTATTGCACTGCCATTGCCATACACAGGACAAATAGCACTGGCGTCTGTTCCCAGCAAGTACAGTGTATTTGACTGAAGAGGATCTAGTTTTCTTGTCAGTTTCCTAAGCAGAGTTGAATTAGATATGGCCGTGTGTGTAGGAAGCACAGTTTTTTTGTTCTGTGCAAGCTCACTGTTTGGAACACATAGGAAACACAGTAGAGTAGAAGAGTGCTCTTTTCTCAAAAGCAGAGTGTGTTTCATGTAAGGCAAGCTAGCATTTGTTTCCCAGTCCTAAATGGAGTTGAATCACATGCAGTTTCTGCTCCTACGAGCAAGAGTTGTTCACTGGTAAGGAAAGTCACTATTGAGCTCCCCTTGCCATACACAGTGCAAATAGCTCTCGCGTCTGTTCCCAGTAAGTACAGTGTATCAGACTGAAGAGGAGCTACTGTTCTTGTCAGTTTCCTAAGCAGAGTTGAACTAGATATGGCCCGTGTGTGTAGGAAGCACAGTTCTTATGTTCTGAGCAAGTTCACTCTTCTGGCCCTATAGGAAACACAGTAGAGTAGAAGAGTGCTCTTTTCTCAAAAGCAGAGTGTGTTTTTGTAAGGCGAGCTAGCATTTCTTTCCTAGTCCTAAATGGATTTGAATCACATGCAGTTTCTGGTCCTAGGAACAAGAGTTGTTTTCTGGTAAGGAAAGTCACTATTGCGCTCCCATTGCCCTTCACAAGGCAAATAGCACTGGCGCCTTTTCCCAGCAAGTACAGTGTATTGGACTGAATAGGAGCTACTCTTCCTTGTCAGTTTACTAAGCAGAGTTGAACTAGATATGGTCCGTGTGTGTAGGAAGCACAGTTCTTTTGTTCTGAGCAAGCTCACCGTTTGGACCCCATAGGAAACACAGTAGAGTAGAAGAGTGCTCTTTTCTCAAAAGCACTTGTAAGGCGAGCTAGCGTTTGTTTCCCAGTCCTAAATGGAGTTGAGTCACATGCAGTTTTTTGTCCTACGAGCAAAAATTGTTTTCTTGTAAGACGAGTCACTATTGTGCTCCAATTGCCATACACAGTGCAAATAGCACTCGCGTCTGTTCCCCGCAAGTACAGTGTATTGGACTGAAGAAGATCTACTGTTCTTGTCAGTTTCCTAAGCAGAGTTGAACTAGATATGGCCCGTGTGTGTAGGAAGCACAGTTCTTTTGTTCTGAGCAAGCTCACTGTTCGGACCCCATAGGAAGCACAGTAGATTAGAAGAGTGCTCTTTTCTCAAAAGCAGAGTTTGTTTCATGTAAGGCGAGCTAGCATTTGTTTCCCAGTCCTAAATGGAGTTGAATCACATGCAGTTTCTGGTCCTACGATCAAGAGTTGTTTTCTGGTAAGGAAAGTCACTATTGCGCTCCCATTGCCATACACAGGACAAATAGCACTGGCGTCAGTTCCCAGCAAGTACAGTGTATCGGACTGAAGAGGAGCTACTGTTCTTGTCAGTTTCCTAAGCAAAGTTGAACTAGTTATGGCCCGTGCGTAGGAAGCACAGTTCTTTTTTTCTGAGCAAGCTCACTGTTCTGGCCTTATACGAAACACAGTAGAGTAGAAGAGTGCTCTTTTCTCAAAAGCAGAGTGTGTTTCTTGTAAAGCGAGCTAGAGTTTGTTTCCCAGTCCTAAATGGAGTTGAATCACATGCAGTTTCTGGTCCTAAGAGCAAGAGTTGTTTTCTGTTAAGAAGAGTAACTATTGCGCTGCCTTTGCCATACTCAGGACACATAGCACTGGCGTCTGTTCCCAGCAAGTACAGTGTATTGAACTGAAGAGGATCTACTGTACTTGTCAGGTTCCTAAGCAGACTTGAACTAGATATGGCCGTGTGAGTAGGAAGCACAGTTTTTTTGTTCTGAGCAAGCTCACTGTTCTGGCCCTATAGGAAACACAGTAGAGTAGAAGAGTGCTCTTTTCTCAAAAGCAGAGTGTGTTTCTGGGAAGGCGAGCTAGTGTTTGTTTCCCAGTCCTAAATGGAGTTGAGTCACATGCAGTTTTTTGTCCTACGAGCAAGAGTTGTTTTCTGGTAAGACGAGTCACTATTGTGCTCCAATTGCCATACACAGTGCAAATAGCACTCGCGTCTGTCCCGAGCAAGTACAGTGTATTGGACTGAAGAGGAGCTACTGTTCTTGTCAGTTTCCTAAGCAGAGTTGAACTAGATATGGCCCGAGTGTAGGAAGCACAGTTCTTTTGTTCTGAGCTAGCTCACTGTTCTGGCCCTATAGGAAACACAAGAGTAGAAGAGTGCTCTTTTCTCAAAAGCAGAGTGTGTTTCTTGTAAGTCGAGCTAGCGTTTGTTTCCCAGTCCTAAATGGAGTTTAATCACATGCAGTTTCTGGTCCTACGAGCAAGAGTTGTTTTATGGTAAGAAGAGTCACTATTGCGCTGCCATTGCCATACACTGGACTAATAGCACTGTTGTCTGTTCCCAGCAGTACAGTGTATTGGACTGAAGAGGATCTACTGTTCTTGTCAGGTTCCTAAGCAGAATTGAACTAGATATGGCCGTGTGTGTAGGAAGCACAGTTCTTTTGTTCTGAGCAAGTTCACTGTTCGGACCTCTTAGGAAACACAATAGAGTAGAAGATTGCTTTTTCTCTAAATCAGAGTGTGTTTCTTGTAAGGCGAGTTAGTGTTTGTTTCCCAGTCCTAAGTGGAGTTGAATCACATGCAGTTTCTGGTCCTACGAGCAAGAATTGTTTTCTGGTAAGAAGAGTCACTGTTGTGCTCCCATTGTCATACACAGGGCAAATAGCACACGCGTCTGTTCCCAGCATGTACAGTGTATTGGACTGAAGAGGATCTACTGTTCTTGTCAGGTTCCTAAGCAGAATTGAACTAGACATGGCCGTGTGTGTAGGAAGCACAGTTCTTTTGTTCTGAGCAAGCTCACTGTTCTGGCCCTATAGGAAACACAGTAGAGGAGTAGAGTGCTCTTTTCTCAAAAGCAGATTGTGTTTCTTGTAAGGGGAGCTAGCGTTAGTTTCCCAGTCCTATATGGAGTTGAGTCACATGCAGTTTCTGTTCCTACGAGCAAGAGTTGTTTTCTGGTAAGAAGAGTCACTGTTGCGCTCCAAATGTCATATACAGTGCAAATAGCACTCGCGTCTGTTCCCAGCAAGTACAGTGTATCGGACTGAATAGGAGCTACTGTTCTTGTCAGTTTCCTAAGCAGACTTGAACTAGATATGGCCGTGTGTGTAGGAAGCACAGTTTTTTTGTTCTGAGCAAGCTCACTGTTCGGAACACATGAGAAACACAGTAGAGTAGAAGAGTGCTCTTTTCTCAAAAGCAGAGTGTGTTTTTGGAAGGCGAGCTAGCGTTTGTTTCCCAGTCCTAAATGGAATTGAGTCACATGCAGTTTTTTGTCCTACGAGCAAGAGTTGTTTTCTGGTAAGACGAGTCACTATTGTGCTCCAATTGCAATACACAGTGCAAATAGCACTCGCGTCTCTTCCGAGCAAGTACAGTGTATTGGACTGAAGAGGAGCTACTGTTCTTGTCAGTTTCCTAAGCAGAGTTGAACTAGATATAGCCCGTGTATGTAGGAAGCACAGTTATTTTTTTCTGAGCAAGCTCACTGTTTGGATACCATAGGAAACACAGTAGAGTAGAAGAGTGCTCTTTTCTCTAAAGCAGAGTGGGTTTCTTGTAAGGCGAGCTAGCGTTTGTTTCCCAGTCCTAAATGGAGTTGAATCACATGCAGTTTCTGGTCCTAAGAGCAAGAGTTGTTTTCTGGTAAGGAAAGTCACTATTGCTCTCCCATTTCCATACACAGTGCAAATAGCCCTCCCGTCTGTTCCCAGCAAGTACAGTGTATCGGACAGAAGAGGATCTACTGTTCTTCTCAGGTTCCTAAGCAGACTTGAACTAGATGTGGCCGTGTTTGTAGGAAGTACAGGTTTTTATTCTGAGCAAGCTCACTGTTCAGAACACATAGGAAACAGTAGAGTAGAAGAGTGCTCTTTTCTCAAAAGCAGAGTGTGTTTCTGGGAAGGCGAGCTAGTGTTTGTTTCCCAGTCCTAAATGGAGTTGAGTCACATGCAGTTTTTTGTCCTACGAGCAAGAGTTGTTTTCTGGTAAGACGAGTCACTATTGTGCTCCAATTGCCATACACAGTGCAAATAGCACTCGCGTCTGTCCCGAGCAAGTACAGTGTATTGGACTGAAGAGGAGCTACTGTTCTTGTCAGTTTCCTTAGCAGAGTTGAACTAGATATGGCCCGAGTGTAGGAAGCACAGTTCTTTTGTTCTGAGCTAGCTCACTGTTCTGGCCCTATAGGAAACACAGTAGAGTAGAAGAGTGCTCTTTTCTCAAAAGCAGAGTGTGTTTCTTGTAAGTCGAGCTAGCGTTTGTTTCCCAGTCCTAAATGGAGTTTAATCACATGCAGTTTCTGGTCCTACGAGCAAGAGTTGTTTTATGGTAAGAAGAGTCACTATTGCGCTGCCATTGCCATACACTGGACTAATAGCACTGTTGTCTGTTCCCAGCAGTACAGTGTATTGGACTGAAGAGGATCTACTGTTCTTGTCAGGTTCCTAAGCAGAATTGAACTAGATATGGCCGTGTGTGTAGGAAGCACAGTTCTTTTGTTCTGAGCAAGTTCACTGTTCGGACCTCTTAGGAAACACAATAGAGTAGAAGATTGCTTTTTCTCTAAATCAGAGTGTGTTTCTTGTAAGGCGAGTTAGTGTTTGTTTCCCAGTCCTAAGTGGAGTTGAATCACATGCAGTTTCTGGTCCTACGAGCAAGAATTGTTTTCTCGTAAGAAGAGTCACTGTTGTGCTCCCATTGTCATACACAGGGCAAATAGCACACGTGTCTGTTCCCAGCATGTACAGTGTATTGGACTGAAGAGGATCTACTGTTCTTGTCAGGTTCCTAAGCAGAATTGAACTAGACATGGCCGTGTGTGTAGGAAGCACAGTTCTTTTGTTCTGAGCAAGCTCACTGTTCTGGCCCTATAGGAAACACAGTAGAGGAGTAGAGTGCTCTTTTCTCAAAAGCAGATTGTGTTTCTTGTAAGGGGAGCTAGCGTTAGTTTCCCAGTCCTATATGGAGTTGAGTCACATGCAGTTTCTGTTCCTACGAGCAAGAGTTGTTTTCTGGTAAGAAGAGTCACTGTTGCGCTCCAAATGTCATATACAGTGCAAATAGCACTCGCGTCTGTTCCCAGCAAGTACAGTGTATCGGACTGAATAGGAGATACTGTTCTTGTCAGTTTCCTAAGCAGACTTGAACTAGATATGGCCGTGTGTGTAGGAAGCACAGTTTTTTTGTTCTGAGCAAGCTCACTGTTCGGAACACATGAGAAACACAGTAGAGTAGAAGAGTGCTCTTTTCTCAAAAGCAGAGTGTGTTTTTGGAAGGCGAGCTAGCGTTTGTTTCCCAGTCCTAAATGGAATTGAGTCACATGCAGTTTTTTGTCCTACGAGCAAGAGTTGTTTTCTGGTAAGACGAGTCACTATTGTGCTCCAACTGCCATACACAGTGCAAATAGCACTCGCGTCTCTTCCGAGCAAGTACAGTGTATTGGACTGAAGAGGAGCTACTGTTCTTGTCAGTTTCCTAAGCAGAGTTGAACTAGATATGGCCCGTGTATGTAGGAAGCACAGTTATTTTTTTCTGAGCAAGCTCACTGTTTGGATACCATAGGAAACACAGTAGAGTAGAAGAGTGCTCTTTTCTCTAAAGCAGAGTGGGTTTCTTGTAAGGCGAGCTAGCGTTTGTTTCCCAGTCCTAAATGGAGTTGAATCACATGCAGTTTCTGGTCCTAAGAGCAAGAGTTGTTTTCTGGTAAGGAAAGTCACTATTGCTCTCCCATTTCCATACACAGTGCAAATAGCCCTCCCGTCTGTTCCCAGCAAGTACAGTGTATCAGACTGAAAAGGAGCTACTGTTCTTGTCAGTTTCCTAAGCAGAGTTGAACTAGATATGGCCCGTGTGTGAAGGAAGCACAGTTCTTATGTTCTGAGCAAACTCACTCTTCTGGCCCTATAGGAAACACAGTAGAGTAGAAGAGTGCACTTTTCTTAAAAGCAGAGTGTGTTTCATGTAAGGTGAGCTAGCATTTGTTTCCCAGTCCTAAATGGAGTTGATTCACATGCAGTTTCTGGTCCTACGAGCAAGAGTTGTTTTCTGGTAAGGAAAGTCACTATTGCGCTCCCATTTCCATACACAGTGCAAATAGCCATCCCGTCTGTTCCGAGCAAGTACAGTGTATCGGAATGAAGAGGATCTACTGTTCTTGTCAGGTTCCTAAGCAGACTTGAACTAGATATGGCCGTGTTTGTTGGATGCACAGTTTTTTTGTTATGAGCAAGCTCACTGTTCGGAACACATTGGAAACAGTAGAGTAGAAGAGTGCTCTTTTCTCAAAAGCAGAGTGTGTTTCTTGGAAGGCAAACTAGTGTTTGTTTCCCAGTACTAAATGGAGTTGAGTCACATGCAATTTTTTGTCCTACGAGCAAGAGTTGTTTTCTGGTAAGACGAGTCACTATTGTGCTCCAATTGCCATTCGCAGTGCAAATAGAACTCGTGTCTTTTCCCAGCAAGTACAGTGTATTGGACTGCATAGGAGCTACTGTTCTTGTCAGTTTCCTAAGAAGAGTTGAACGAGATATGGCCCGTGTGTGTAGGAAGCACAGTTCTTTTGTTCTGAGCAAGCTCACTGTTTGGACCCCATAGGAAACACAGTAGAGTAGAAGAGTGCTCTTTTCTCTAAAGCAGAGTGTTTTTCTTGTAAGGTGAGCTCGCGTTTGTTTCCCAGTCCTAAATGGAGTTGAGTCACATGCAGTTTTTGGTTCTACGATCAAGAGTTGTTTTCTGGTAAGAAGAGTCACTATTGTACTCCAAATGCCATACACAGTGCAAATAGTACTCGTGTCTGTTCCCTTCAAGTACAGTGTATTGGACTGATTAGGAGCTACTGTTCTTGTCAGTTTCCTCAGCAGAGTTGAACTAGATATGGCCGTGTGTGTAGGAAGCACAGTTCTTTTGTTCTGAGCAAGCTCACTGTTCTGGCCCTATAGGAAACACACTAGAGTAGAAGAGTGCTCTTTTCTCAAAAGCAGATTGTGTTTCTTGTAAGGCGAGCTAGTGTTTGTTTCCCAGTCCTAAATGAAGTTGAATCACATGCAGTTTCTGGTCCTACGACCAAGAGTTGTTTTCTGGTAAGGAAAGTCACTATTGTGCTCCCATTGCCATACACAGTGCAAATAGCACTCACGTCTGTACCCAGCAAGTACAGTGTATCGGACTGAAGAGGAGCTACTGTTCTAGTCAGTTTTTTAAGCAGAGGTGAACGAGATATGTCCCGCGTGTGTAGGAAGCACAGTTATTTTGTTCTGAGCAAGCTCACTGTTTGGACCCCATAGGAAACACAGTAGAGTAGAAGAGTGCTCTTTTCTCGAAAGCAGAGTGTGTTTTTTGTAGGGCGAGCTAGCGTTTGTTTCCCAGTCCTAAATGGAGTGAATCACATGCAGTTTCTGGTCCTGCAAGCAAGAGTTGTTTTCTGGTAAGAAGAGTCACTATTGCGCTGCCATTGCCATACACAGGACAAATAGCACTGGCGTCTTTTCCCAGCAAGTACAGTGTATTGGATGGAAGAGGATCTACTGTTCTTGTCAGGTTCCTAAGCAGACTTGAACTAGATATGGCCGTGTGTGTAGGAAGCACAGTTTTTTTGTTCTGAGCAAGCTCACTGTTCGGAACACATAGGAAACACAGTAGAGTAGAAGAGTGCTCTTTTCTCAAAAGCAGAGTGTGTTTCTTGGAAGTCGAGCTAGCGTTTGTTTCCCAGTCCTAAATGGAGTTGAGTCACATGCAGTTTTATGTCCAACGAGCAAGAGTTATTTTCTGGTAAGACAAGTCACTATTGTGCTCCAATGCCATACACAGTGCAAATAGCACTCGCGTCTGTTCCCCGCAAGTACAGTGTATTGGACTGAAGAGGAGCTACTGTTCTTGTTTATTTCTTAAGCAGAGTTTAATTAGATATGGCCCGTGTGTGTAGAAAGCACAGTTCTTTTGTTCTGAGCAAGCTCACTGTTCGGAACCCAAAGGAAACACAGTAGAGTAGAAGAGTGCTCTTTTCTCAAAAGCAGAGTGTGTTTCTTGTAAGGCGAGCTAGCTTTTGTTTACCAGTCCTAAATGGAGTTGAATCTCATGCAGTTTCTGGTCCTAAGAGCAAGAGTTGTTTTCTGGTAAGGAAAGTCACTATTGCGCTCCCCTTGACATACATAGTGCAAATAGCTCTCGCGTCTATTCCCAGCAAGTACAGTGTATCGGACTGAAGAGGAGCTACTGTTCTTGTCAGTTTCCTAAGCAGAGTTGAACTAGATATGGCCCGTGTGTGTAAGAAGCACAGTTCTTATGTTCTGAACAAGCTCACTGTTCTGGCCCTATTGGAAACACAGTAGAGTAGAAGAGTGCTCTTTTCTCAAAAGCAGAGTGTGTTTCTTGGAAGTCGAGCTAGCGTTTGTTTCCCAGTCCTAAATGGAGTTGAATCACATGCAGTTTCTGGTCGTACGAGCAAGAGTTGTTTTCTGGTAAGAAAAGTCAATATTGCGCTCCCATTGCCATACACAGTGCAAATAGCACTCGCGTCTGTTCCCAGCAAGTACAGTGTATCGGACTGAAGAGGAGCTACTGTTCTTGTCAGTTTCCTAAGCAGAGTTGTACTAGATATGGCCCGTGTGTGTAGGAAGCACAGTTCTTTTGTTCTGAGCAAGCTCACTGTTCGGACACCATAGGAAACACAGTAGAGTAGAAGAGTGCTCTTTTCTCTAAAGCAGAGTGTGTTTCTTGTAAGACGAGCTAGCGTTTGTTTCCCAGTCCTAAATGGAGTTGAGTCACATGCAGTTTTTTGTCCTACAAGCAAGAGTTTTTTTCTGGTAAGACGAGTCACTATTGTGCTCCAGTTGCCATACACAGTGCAAATAGCACTTGCGTCTGTTCCCAGCAAGTACAGTGTATCGGACTCTAGAGGAGCTACTGTTCTTGTCAGTTTCCTAAGCAGAGTTGAACTAGATATGGCCCGTGTGTGTAGGAAGCACAGTTCTTTTGTTCTGAGCAAGCTCACTGTTCGGACCCCATAGGAAACACAGTAGAGTAGAAGAGTTCTCTTTTCTCAAAAGCAGAGTGTGTTTCATGTAAGGCGAGCTAGCATTTGTTTCCCAGTCCTAAATGGAGTTGAATCACATGCAGTTTCTGGTCCTACAAGCAAGGGTTGTTTTCTGGTAAGAAGAGTCACTATTGCGCTGCCATTGCCATACACAGGACAAATAGCACTGGCGTCTGTTCCTAGCAAGTACAGTGTATTGGACTGAAGAGGATCTACTGTTCTTGTCAGGTTCCTAAGCAGACTTGAACTAGATATGGCCGTTTGTGTAGGAAGCACAGTTTTTTTGTTCTGAGCAAGCTCACTGTTCGGAACACATAGGAAACACAGTAGAGTAGAAGAGTGCTCTTTTCTCAAAAGCAGAGTGTGTTTCATGTAAGGCGAGCTAGCATTAGTTTCCCAGTCCTAAATGGAGTTGAATCACATGCAGTTTCTGGTCCTACAAGCAAGGGTTGTTTTCTGGTAAGACGAGTCACTTTGCGCTGCCATTGCTATACACAGGACAAATAGCACTCGCATCTGTTCCACGCAAGTACAGTGTATCGGACTGAAGAGGATCTACTGTTCTTGTCAGTTTCCTAAGCAGAATTGAACTAGATATTGCCGTGTGTGTAGGAAGCACAGTTCTTTTGTTCTGAGCAAGCTCACTGTTCGGATATCATAGGAAACACAGTAGAGTAGAAGAGTGCTCTTTTCTCAAAAGCAGAGTGTGTTTCTTGTAAGGCGAGCTAGCGTTTGTTTCCTAGTCCTAAATGGAGTTGAATATCATGCAGTTTCTGGTCCTAAGAGCAAGAGTTGTTTTCTGGTAAGGAAAGTCACTATTGCGCTCCCCTTGCCATACATAGTGCAAATAGCTCTCGCGTCTATTCCCAGCAAGTACAGTGTATCGGACTGAAGAGGAGCTACTGTTCTTGTCAGTTTCCTAAGCAGAGTTGAACTAGATATAGCCCGTGTGTGTAGGAAGCACAGTTCTTATGTTCTGAACAAGCTCACTGTTCTGGCCCAATTGGAAACACAGTAGAGTAGAAGAGTGCTCTTTTCCCAAAAGCAGAGTGTGTTTTTGTAAGGCGAGCTAGCGTTTGTTTCCCAGTCCTAAATGGAGTTGAATCACATGCAGTTTCTGGTCCTACAAGCAAGAGTTGTTTTCTGGTGAGAAGAGTCACTATTGCGCTGCCATTGCCATACACAGGACAAATAGCACTGGCGTCTGTTCCCAGCAAGTACAGTGTATTGGACTGAAGAGGATCTACTGTTCTTGTCAGGTTCCTAAGCAGACTTGAACTAGATATGGCCGTGTGTGTAGGAAGCACACTTTTTTTGTTCTGAGCAAGCTCACTGTTCGGAACACATAGGAAACACAGTGGAGTAGAAGAGTGCTTTTTCTCTAAAACAGAGTGTGTTTCTTGTAAGGAGAGCTAGCGTTTGTTTCCCAGTCCTAAATGGAGTTGAGTCACATGCAGTTTTTTGTCCAATGAGGAAGAGTTATTTTCTGGTAAGACAAGTCACTATTGTGCTCCAATGCCATACACAGTGCAAATAGCACTTGCGTCTGTTCCCCGCAAGTACAGTGTATTGGACTGAAGAGGAGCTACTGTTCTTGTTTATTTCCTAAGCAGAGTTTCATTAGATATGCGACGAGTGTGTACAAAGCACAGTTCTTTTGTTCTGAGCAAGCTCACTGTTCGGACCCCAAAGGAAACACAGCAGAGTAGAAGAGTGCTCTTTTCTCAAAAGCAGAATGTGTTTCTTGTAAGGCGAGCTAGCATTTGTTTCCCAGTCCTAAATGGAGTGGAATCACATGCAG